>NW_021319097.1:248954-257283 GCF_001605985.2 Dendrobium catenatum
GAGACGAAGGATACAATGGAGTGGATACTTGCGGAGAAACGAAAGAGATTAGAAGCCAAGACGAAGGTTGGAAATAGCTCGCAAGATTTCCATAGAAGTAGAAGAAGAAGTGGAACAAAGCTCTCAAGCTTTTTCCAAGAAACCGTCAGGTTTTCAACAAACACAAACTTTTTATATCATATAAAATGACTTACAAACTTTTGACATAACATGACACCTTACAACTCTTACAAAACGCTTACAAATGACTCAAACAAGACTTATAAAAGAAACCTAAACTTGTTTTCATTGAGAAGAAGGATACAGGTGGAATGAAACTTGCGGAGAGACGAAAGAGATTAAAAGCCAAGACGAAGGGTGGAAAAGCTCGCAAGCCTTCCAAAGAAGTAGAAGAAGAAGTGGACAAAGCTCTCAAACTTTTCCAAAAAACCCTCAGGTTTTCTTACTCCAAAAATAACATTTTTCACCCCTAAAACAGCCACAAACATCTTCTATATATAGGCATCAAAAAGAGGAATACAAACAGCCCCAAAATATTAATTAAAAACTGAAAATAGAAGGCCAAAAGGAACCTAAAAACTGCAGTAGAAATCTGTCCAAAAATTAACATAAGTCTCTTGGAAATCCCCCCAAAACAGCCACCAAACAGCCACTTAAAACTGTTCAAATTCTGTCCAAAAAACAGCCCCAAAATCTCTTCATATACTCAAATAAATGAGGGAATGAAAGGCCAACAGTCCTTTTACTGAAATCCCAAACGGCACAGCAAAAAACAGAGAAGAGGAGTCTGATGTAGGCAAGGGGGGGCAAATCAAATCCTAATATTTGATTTTTGACTTCTCTAGCTCATTAATGTCAAGTAGAATTTTAGCTCATTATGAACTGATTTTTAGTTCTTTTATTGAACTAAAAATTAGCTCATTATTTCTTAAAAATTGGCTTTTCTCCTCCCCCCTTTTCTTCTCATTTCATTATCCTTTCCTCTCCCTTTTTGCCTTTTGAGCTGCCTTGGTTCCCTGCTGACTTTGACCTTCGGTTTGCTGCCTACTTTACTACCCGTGGTCCCCTTTTTATCGTGAAATGAATTGGCTGCTGGGTCCCGAGATTTACCTGCTTGATTCATGTGCTTGGCTGCTGGAACCGTGGCCTCCTCCTTTGTGTTTTGCTGTGCCGTTTGGGATTTCTGTACATAAACTGTTGGACTTTCATATTACCATTTATGTGTGGATTTGAAGAGGTTTTGGGGCTGTTTTTTGTACTGAATTTGGACAGTTTTTTGGACTGATTTGGTGGTTGTTTGGGGAGGAATTCCAATAGTTTTTTACTGTTTTCTGTGCAGTTTTCTACTGCAGTTTTTTAGTGTCTTTTAGCCTTCTTCTAGGTGTCTTTTAACCTTCCATATTCCTTAATATTTGGGCTGTTTGGCTGCCCTTTTTGTGCCTATAAATAGTGTTGTTTGTGGTTGTTTTAGTGAGAGGTTATCATGATAATTGTTGGGACAAAACCTGAGAGGTTTTCCTTGGAAAAAGCTTGAGAGCTTCGTTCCACTTCTTCTTCTACTTCTATGGAAATCTTGCGAGCTCTTTCCAACCTTCGTCTTGGCTTCTAATCTCTTTCGTCTCTCCGCAAGTACCACCCCATCTGTATCCTTCTTCTTTTGGAAACCAAGTTTAGGGTGTCATGTTTGAGTCAAGTTTGTAAGAGTCTTTATTTGTAAGTCCTTTTATATGATATAAAAAGTTTGTATTTGTTTTAATTTGTCTAGTTTTATGAGTTCTTGATATTTTCTATTTCTTAGAAAGGTCTTCTCTTTTGTGATAAAAATTTTGGGGCCCTCTCCCAAATTTTTGATTGCATCACATTGTGGTGAAATAGAAGTGTCTGGTTGGATGCAAGAAGGTTGCCATTTTTTCTTTCTGCAACTCCATTTTGTTCTGGGTATGAATGCAGGAATACTCATAAATGATAAATTCCTTTTAAAAGTAGGAGTATATGGTTTGGTTAAAGTAGTCCTTAATATTGTTAGAAAAAAAAATTTATTATTTTCACCCCGAATCAATTCTAGATAATGGTGTGAAAATGGGGAGGATAGTGCTAACATCGAATTTATTTTTGGAGAGAAAGATCAAAGAGATTCGAGTGCAATCGTCAATAAAGGATACGAACCATTGAACCCCTGAAATGTTAGGAATTTTTTTAAGTCCACGGATATCAATATGAATAAGGTAGAAGGAAGTATGACATCTCTCATTTTTTTTTTGAAAAGAAATTCGTTTATGCTTGACTAACTCTCAGGTTTCACAATGAAATGATTCATTTTTCAACTTATAAAAAAGTTTTGGATATATATTTTTAAGACATCATGTCCTAATCTGAAATGATAAAGTCAAACACTAAATATTTTATTAAATAAGGATAATATGGAATAGTCATTATTGATAATGGTGAATTTGTTCGGCTCTTCTAGGTAGTATAGTACATCTTTCTCCTTAACAAGTCAAATTTTCTTCCCCGATCCCTAGTCTTAAAATAAACAAGGTTAAATAGGACTTGGCAATTAAAGTCACTAGTAAGTTTTTGCATGAAGATAAGATATGTGGATAATTGAGGGACGTAAAGCACATTTTTTAGAGTGAGAGAGGGAGATAAGAGTATCTCCTTAGCCTTCTACTGTGGTAAGAGAATCATCATCAGTGATGATTTTCTTATCATGAGTGTAATTGATGAAGTGGGTAATGGAATGTGTCATGTGATGTGTGGCTCCTTAGTTAATGATCCATAAATCTTTCAAATGATTTTTAGAGACACTTAATCTAATGGATAGAAAAAACTTACCAAAAAGTGCAAAAGAAGAAGATGTAGGTGATTTTTCCAGGGATATCATAAGTTGTTTTATTTTATTAATATCTTCTTTATTAAGCTCTCTGTAGCTAGATTGTGTTTTTGGGTTGGACTAACTTGTTGTAGTGTTAGCTTGTGATATCCCCTTTAGGCCACTTCTCTAACTCTATTCCTTACTTGAGGGCTTTTCATGTAACTTTCAGCGCGTCTCTTTTGTATGTCTTGATTTCTTACAATAGCTGCACGAACAAGAATCTTTGTCTTTTGATTTTTTAAGAATCCATACCTTTTCCTTCCATATTGCCTCTTTAGTTGTCACCATTGTTGAACCATCAACAACCTTTGATTCCGGCATTACCCCTCATCAGTTTTCCTCAGCATGAATGAGAGAGATGGCCTCATTTAGTGAATGTGTCTACTCTTTGCCAAGGATTTATATCTTGTTAAGCACATCCTATGATTTATTACTCTAAGGGCTTTTAACCATTAGGAAACAAACAGGCTTTGGTCATGACCGTAATATAGTAGTGTCATTTTACTGCAATACCACCCAATCAGATGACACGTGTCACACCCCTACTGGCGAGAAATCAATTGAGAATGAATTGTAGTAATACATTCAACAAGATATTTGCTCTTTATAAGCTCAAATTATTATTCAATACATCATCCTTGTCAAATCGTTGTGAAATATGGACAGATTTTAGGTTTAAGTTTTTTGTGATGAAATTTTCATTTAAATGTTTAGAATTATATAGATATTAGATTTTGAAATTTTAATAGGCTTTGAGAATTGACCATCCGGTTGAAATTTACCATCAACACGGCCATTATCAGGGTGATTTTGCAATCACTTTAAAATATTTGCATTTCCATTAGGGTTCATATGTATTTTTGAAAATAGGGTCCCCTCTTGAGATTTTCTACCAACACTACAGCCAAATCGGGGCGCATTAAAGTTATTTCAAATATTTGTATTTTGTAGAATTTTGTATGCATTTAAAAAGCATGATCCCTCTAGTTGAGATTAGCTTTCAACATGACCATCATCAGAGTTACTATATTGTCACTTTAAATATATTTGTATTTATTTCAACATGACCATCATCAGAGTTACTATATTGTCACTTTAAATATATTTGTATTTATGAGAATTTTGGAGGCATTTAAAAAGAATGATCCCCTCCGATTGAAATTAACTTTCAACACGACCATCATCAGGGTGACTATATTGTCACTTTAAATATATTTCTATCTATTTGAATTTTGGAGGAATTTAAAAAGCATGATCCCCTCCAGTTAAGAATAGCTTTAAAAACGGCCATCATCGAGGTGACTAAGCACTTTTAACAAATCCACGAAGCATTGTCAGATCTCGCATTTAGGAGCTTGGTATAAAGATCGAAGTACATACGGAACTTGTTTTAGCATATAGATCAAAGCTATTGTCAAGGTATTTAAATATTTTTTGCGAATCCGTAAAGCATTTTCAGATCTCATATTTAAGAGCTTGATATAAAGATAGGAGCACATACGGAATGTATTAGCATATCGATAGGAATTATTGTAGGGGTGCTTGAATAATTTTAGTGAATCCGTAAAGCATTCTCAAATCTTGCATTCAGGAGCTTGATATGAAGATCGGAACATGTGTAATAAACGGTCCCTTTCTTTGAAATGAACCATTTACCAGGAGAACTTTACCATCCTTGGACAAATAAGATTTCGAACAACCCTTCCCACAAATTATCTCTAGTACAAGAACCCCTAAAATATATTAGTTTGCCTTTCTTGTCAATTGGTCTTGCATTGCATATTCAGGTGCCAAATAACCCGTTGTTCCAGCCACTCACATACCGATATAGGTAACATTATCTAGAAATAGCTTGGCCAAACCAAAGTCACCAATTTTTGGGAGAAAGTTTTGAGTGAGAAGAATGTTGCTAGCATTGATATCTCTATGGGCAACGTGCGACTCAATGTCCTCATAGAGATATGCAAGCTCCATGGCGATTCCAATATAAATTTCAGATCTAATGCCCCAATGCAATCTTACTCTTTTACTTTTCATACCTATCAGTGCTTGATCAAGACTACTATTTTCCACATACTCGCACACAAATATATGATTAACTCGAACACAGCAGCCAAGCAAAAGGACAAGATTTGGATGCTTCACATTTGTAATCACAGCGATCTCATTTAAAAATTCTTTAATGCCTTGTTTTGATTCTGCTGATAGTACTTTTGCAGCCGTTGGCGTACCAACCTTAAGGATTGCCTTGTAGACAATTCCAAAACTACCACGGCCCACCTTATTTCTTTGATGGAAATTACCAGTTTTTGACCTCAATACATTGTAAGAGAACAGCTTTATATCCTTTTCAGATGAAAGTTCTGCTAAATCTTATTGACCACTTTTCCTCATGCCAAAGCAACACCTATTGAAACACATATCCACTCCCCTTAACTGCTAATCACGTTCTCTTCCTGGGAAGAAAAAGGGGAAAAACAATCCACCACTCCCTTTCTCTAAGCACTAAAGCAGCAGCGACCTAATTGGTGAATGGAGATATCAAGGTTATCATAAACATAATTGATATCCACTACATGCAGCACTTGCTTTGAATTAACCGAACCAAAAGTTGTTGCTGATCTCACTAGCTGATATGGTGGAGCTTTCTAATTTAACAAGAGAGGACCTCTGTTGATATCTAATCGCGGAAGTCTTCCAAGGTTGCCGTGCCTAAGTTCAGCATTTTCTGCAACCAAATCAGTTGTCTCTCTCTGGAACAAAGTAAGCTGCGCAGAGAGTGTTGTAGCTTCAGTTTGAAGAGTTTAAATTCTTCTCTCAAGATCAAAGATATAGCATGCCTTTCTTTCTTTAGAGTTAGCAACAAACTGTTGATTAGCTAAAATCCAAAAAGTTGTATAATGAAAGTGCGGTCATTTTTTTATTAAAATTACACATAATTAATTTTTATTTTATTTTTTTTAATCATTTAAAATGACAAATTTTTGTTTGAAATTAATTGCGTGGGATCCATTGTTTGTTCAAAATTTCAACAGCCTCCCAACGTCTCGTCCCCGCAAAGGGAGATTAAGAAGGCATTTGCCTTTCAAACTTCCCAACCGAATCAAAGATACGACAACGTGAGGTCTTCGTATATTTATTTTTTATAGCTAGACCAAACATACAACGGCGCAAGTCTTCTTCGGTTCTTCTCACAGCTGGAACAAATATACAATAACGCGGGTCTTGGATACACGTGCTTTAGGCAAATAAAGAATTTTATACCTCTAATGTATGATGAATGATGCTAGCTAAGTTAGTAAAAATAGATTTTTTAATCATAATAACAATAATAATAGGGAGAGAAAGAGGTTGTCGGTGAAGTGAAATGGGTTGTTGATTGTTGGTAACTAGCTGCTGTGAGATTCCCGGCAATGTGAGTTAATTGAAGTAGGTGGAAATCAGAAGATCGGCAAAGTTGAATGAGTGCAAGAAGTCAGTCATCTCTAATCGGATCGCATGAGGAGGCGTGAGCGTGAGTGGAAGCGCTCATGCGGGATGAGGGTTTGGGACACGTGTAGGTGCAGGTTCAAAATAGGACGGTGGGTTCTCCCATGCAGATCGAAGCGGAGACGATGGGGTCTTGCATGTGAGGATAGATCATGGGAGACCGCATGCGGGGCGACGAGGCTCACGAGAGAGGCTTCTTTACGTGCGGCCAAAGGAGGAGAAAAGCGAGCGGAGGCTTCCGTCTAGAGTATTGTGCAAAAGAGTCGAATTGAGAGCTAGAGAGCGGGCTGGGAGGTTTTGTGTCCTGAATGGGAATGATTGTGTGTGAACCATTGCATTGTTTGGGCAAAACGTGCTTAAGCTCGGGCCGATCAGGCTATTCAATGGTCAACACTGTGTAAGAAATGAAGTATGCGTGTAAAATACAAGTCACTTGAGATGCTTATGAGTTTTAAATAGCAGATTATTGATTAGACACCACAACTATAAAATCATCAGAGAAACAAGTTGAATAATTCAAGAAATAACGTTGATCATTCATGGGCTAGTTACATACCAAGGAAAAAACATAGTGAGTTCAATCACTGCAAACTGACCTAATTTAGCTTTAATATGAAACAATCATAAAACTTTAACCATCATTTATGGAAATGATGTTAACTTCCCACAACAAAATAAGATGGAATGAAAATATCAGGATAAGCAAATGCTGATGTTGGTGATCGGCATGCAGTATACAGGAATGGCAGTTTCAGCTAAGAATCATCTTATGCATCATATTAACTGAAAAGAAAATAGCATTGAGTTTTTCAAAAGCGGTGAAGCCATAAAACATAATAAAATTCCCAGCGGCCTGCTACAAGCAGTAGCAAAAGGAGTGCACTAAACAAAGAAGTTTCCCAAAAAAATTTAAATTGCTGTGTATAACATTACAGATAGCAGACTTTTAATACTGAAAAAAAAAAAGCACGATTACAAATGAATTGCTCACCCGCTAGATTGTTCTTCAGATGACAACACATCAGCTTTTTCAACATTGCCCTTGTGACCCACTGCAGCAGGTGATGATTTACATTATAAGAATAAATAAAGTAGGTTCAATGCAAGATAACACATAATTTAGATGCAATCAAAGTGAAGTGACAATTCAAGGAAAACAAACAAGCTAATCATACTATAAAAGGAAAAACAGAAAAAAAAATGTTTATTCTTATATAGGCAAATATAAGAAAGCTTACTTTTATAAACACTGACACGACATTTTTACTTAAGCAATGAATAATACCTTAAACTAAAACTTGTTTATTCTCTTTCCTTGCTGGAAAAATGGAAGGGAAAAAAAACATGTAAACATAAGTCACACTTGTTTTCACACAAACAAGTGATATGCTCCCTAATCTTTAGGGTAGAGGTCTCAACTTTAAATCCTACTTCAAATTGCTCCTATATGGATTTCATATGATTGTAATTGACCTTATGCCTTATTTATACTCAATAAAATTATCTGAGATACATCTATATTATTTTCCAAATAATTAAAAAAAAAAAACCATTGTTTTTAAACTTCTGGAATAACAAGTAACACACATAATCACACATAACAAAATATAGAAAAAATCCTAAAATAGTCCCCCAACGATTAGTAAGTAACCACTTCAATCCTAGAGTAAAAAAGTGTTCTAAATTTGTCCCTCGACTATCAAAAATTGATCCAACATAGTACCACTATTAAATTTACTATTTTATTTGAAAGAAAGTAAGAAGTTAGCGATCATATAAGGTGATGGTGTTTTTAAAAAAGTTAAAACTTATAATTATTATTTCTTTAAAATCCAAATAAATATGTTTCTCCTTCGTTTTGCCTTAAATGCTGAATTTGGTAAATCCTTGCATTGAGCAGATTTAACATGTCACAAAACCCGACATAACTACTTAGAATACGAAGTCAGGAACAGCATTACAGCA
>NW_021319098.1:0-3267 GCF_001605985.2 Dendrobium catenatum
CATATTTTGCTGCTTTTTTTTTTGTTTTTATGCGGTATTTTTGTTTAATAAAAAGGTATGGTTGATGTCATGTTTTAAGGAAACATGATGAAGTAGCATTTAGTAGAATAAATCTTTTATATTTTGATGAATCATTCATAAAAAAAGATAATCAAATCTCAGAGCTGGCAAATAAATATGATCAAATGTGTAATTTTATATGATCATACATGCGTTGATTTTATTTTCTAGGGTTTGATGTGAGTTTCTTAGCTGCGCGCTACTAGGAATTATTGCAGAGGCAATCTATCTCTCAAAGAGTACATTAATTGTATATTACATTTTTGTTGAAAAAGTAATAAAAAAATCAGTTCCCATATTTGTATTATTGCTTTTTCTTCTATCTATTTGGTTATTTTTTTACTTCCAATACACATCAATCTTCTAGGGCAATTTTAAAATCATTGCAAAAACCTCTTCTAGCAATAGGTTCTCACTAATATTTAGTAATAGTTTTGAAACCCCTTCAAAAAAATTTGGAGAGATTTTAACCATTATCATTAGCAAAAAAAATGCTCCTAATGATATTTTTTGTGATGTTTAAATAAAATATATGAGAAGAACATAGAGGCTAATTAAGGCTACAATCAAATGAGGAGTAACATTTTTTTATAGAGCTCATTGTATGCATTTTGTATCTTTCATCCTTTAGGTACGCTATTTTCCAATCTATTTTAAATTAAAAGCTTAAGCTTATAAGCAAGGTTCGGTTATTTAGTATTAGAACATTAATATATTTTTTAACCATTTGACACACAGCTAAACCCAAGCTCATATAAGCTTTACCAAACTCCCTCTAATAAGAGATATCTCAACATTTGTCGTCACTCTTTCTCAAATGAAATTTTTTAACATCACCAAATATATTGCACTTAGAGCCTCTTCAACTACGTGAACTCATCATTAAAGTTAGTATTTCTTAAGCTTTGCACAATAATATTAGAAGGTTGCTATGGCTCAATATAGTTGTAAATGATCATAATCATTGCTTATGCCTACATAACCATAACATTTATTAGTATTGAAAGAAGAAATTTCTGTAGTATCGTGGCTTAGGCAATGCCTTAGTAGCCAAGAATTTAATGAGTATTGAAGAAAGCCTTTTAAATAAGGATCTTGCTAGGGCTGATGCTCAATATGCACAACATCTCTTGAGGATCCAATGTAGCATTATTAGCTAGGTGCCTTCTAATATTTCTAAGAAAGACATCATAGGTATTATTTTTCTGGGAGTTTATTGATGTTTTGTAGTAAAAATCATTTAGAGATGAAAGAAGGCCGTCGTGATTTTCCCTCATTCAATCAATTGTTTTGTAATTCAGCATGTCATGCGACTAGTGTGTACTACCATAATGAATTGGAGATGAACGAAAAATATTGCTCTAATTTGGATGTTATTATACTTCTAAAAATTATTTTGATGATGTGAGATCATAAACTTCAATGTTGTTATATATGCAAGTTTTGCATATATGATAGACTTGAGACTATGGCTTCGTTTGGGACAACTTTTATATTGCTTTCTAAAGTAATTTTCTCGTACAAATGCTGTCAATTAAAAAAAAAAATTTATAGTAAATGATTGCTTCAGAAAATAGAGAAAAAGCTGTCCCAAACAAAACCTAAAAGAGTGAGCTAAAACTTCAAAAGTAAGGCCTCATCAAACATAAAATATGTTATTATTTGGGCCCTAATTAAATAGTAATTTTTTATCTATTATTATTATTATTATTATTATAAATTTCCTATGCTGTATAATTTTTTTATCAATGAATTGAATATTTTTTTTAATAATCGTCCAATAATTACTGTAATTTATGAAAAATGTAATATATATAAACCATGTAAATTATCCATATAATTGTGAGCCATGTGATCGTGTTTCGATTAAATAAATATTATTCCTCCAAGAAAAAAAAAATCAGTAGCAACCCAAACTCCAAAGCTTAATTAAAAAACCATTAAAGCTAGGCTTCTGATTTCATCTGCTCCCTACTAATTAATTTTCTTAATCATGTTTAAATTAATTTTTCTATAGTCTAATCATGAAAGTAATGAAAATTAATGTCATAAGGCTTAGTTCGTGATAGTACAAAGTACACAGAATTAGATCCTATGAAATCAGTGTAAAGTCTCACCATTCTCAAACTGTTTTGATCTTATAATAAAAATTGAATATTCTCATAAGATGCATTAATTAAGCTTACTTGAAGATTACTCCTCTTATAATTACAGGAGAAGGCATTCCAACATTATTTTATCTGATCATACAAATAAAAAAATAAAATATTTTATTAAATAATTGATCATATAATAATTCAAGTCGATCAACAAAAAGAGAATTCAATATCTCAATATTGCACAAAGATTCAATACACACATAGATATAAGATGATTATAAACAAAACCAAAGTTATTATGTAAAAAATCCAACAAAAAAGAAAAATTTTGGAGCCTTGCTCGGTTAATATGATTCCACTAAAATTTAGCATTGGTTATAGATAATGCCCTTCTCCATATCCATATAAATTGTATAGAATAAATTCCCTAAAGGAAGTGGGAAAAGTCATATGGCATGGTAGTTATCTTTAAGAAATTGTTTGTTGTTTGTTCGGAAAAATGAAAATAAAAGAAAAGTCCAATATATTTTTTGATATTGGCATCGGAAGTCATAGTTCATGTCGAAGACGTGCATAAGCCGTAGAGGTGATGCCATGCATTGACGTTATTAATTAGGTAAAATTAGGAACTCTATCGAAAAACCTAAATTTACTCTCTTAATCACATATTATTATTTCAATATTTATGCGTAGTAATGATGTCATAATTGAGTGTTTCAAGTGCTTGATTTTAGTATTTATGTGTAATTCCATTAATGATATAATGAGAGTTTTGATGTGCATTAAAACTCTTGGGCTTGTTGGATTCATCTTGTCCCGAGATAATATACGTACAAATTTTGGAGATAATTCTATCACACATTTAATGCCCCAAAATTTTAATCATACTGCAATTGCTTGACCGCATTTTCTAGTCGTTTTAACTCACTTTTGATGGTAGGTTCTTCTCTTTATAATACTCAATTCAACTATAAATCTTTTTATATTGAAGTTCATATAATGCTGAATTTAATTTCACAACTTTTTTTAATTTTAATACATTGAAATTGTGTTGGATTGTATGAATTTTCTTTTACATATATAAGAAAATTCTCTCTCTCTCTCTCTC
>NW_021319098.1:8449-84150 GCF_001605985.2 Dendrobium catenatum
TGATCGTAATTACTTAGTAATATAGAAAATTTTTTCTTTGTCAAATTCATGACATGTTCCTCTAAGAAGTATATCATATAAAAATAATACACCACATATTATTATTGCAAGCCATGATAATAATTAATCTTATTTAATACATCAATATTTCCAAGAGTGCAATAATAATAAGGAATAAACTTATTTTGCAAATAGCTAACAAGTGCTTCAACAGATAAATATTTCACGAGTTCATGCCTCATGCATTATTGAAACTATATAGAGTTTCAACCTTATACATATGCAATACTATATTATACACTTGAAGGTTATGTAACTCTAACATCCATATGTATATGAGTCGGTTCAACAAGCACATCAATGATATTATCTTTCATGGTTTTAGTGGATTCTGTGTAAGTGTCTTGGTCATCCTTGTATGTCCATTCAATTACCGTTGTCAAATTAATGATTGTCTGAAGTAAATGGATAGGAATATTCTTCTTAGAAAACATGAATTCTCTATTCAATATTTTCCATTCTTCCTCTACCATTTCCATAAGTTTCTTGTGTGCTTCTTCATTGGAGCATCCATATTCCATAACATAGCATTGGACAGCTGAAGAAACATGCTTCCTTTTTTGTTCAAACTGCAAGAATTAATGTTAATCACCATAGTGTTAATCACGCTATTAGCTTATATATGGAGTTGAAGTTTAGTCTATAATAAATTAAATTACTTAAATACATTTGGATTTGAAATTAAACTTACCTCGTTTGAAGCAATGTCATTCACAACCCTAGCAATAAAATTAGCGGATTTGATGATTTGAGGCATACCAGTTACCCAGTCAAAAAAATTCTTTTGAAATTTCATCCTGCATGCCTATGTATGATGCACATACGAGATAATCATACCCAGAAGAAATATGGCTGGCTCCCAAATAATCTTTAAGCTTCAGAACATAGCCATCATTTGCCCATATGGCTTCTTGAAAGTATGCTTTCGCCATTTTCTTTTTCTAAAAATTAATTATAAGATGACTTTAAAAATATTGCTTATTGAATACTTGGCATGTAAAATATAATTAATTTTGTATAAAGATGATTACCTCCTCTTTGAGGTAGTGCACACGAAATGAATATTGTTCTTGCTCTTTAAAGTTGATATACAATGCAAGGAACTCATGTTGCATGTATTGTGGCAACTTTCCAACATTTTCAAGTTGCCAACTATGAGTGATATATATATGTAATCAAAATTAAACTAATATTAATTCATTGAAAATTAATTTAAAGAATGATAAATATATTTTAATATAAATTTTACCTCTCGATTACATCTGTAAGTAATTGAAGTTCTTCAACCGTCCCATAAGCATCATAGATATCATCAAGAATGGATATTAGTGAAAAAATCTTTGTCATCATCAATCTTGCACGTGAATAGTGGGGTTCAAAGTATACTAAAAGTGTCCAAAAATAACCTTCTATTAGTCGATCACGTGTGAATGGTAGGCTTTTTGTCAAGTTTAAATCCTTCCACCATCTGCAATTTGATAATATGTCCTTACCAATGAGTAAAAATATGATGAAAGCATTTGGAAGATTTTCAAAGTAGATAATGCACTATGAAACACCAATACATGTGAGTTATAATCATTCATTATTTGAAAATGAAAATAATGCTATGACTTAAAGAAATGCATTTAGAAACATTTTTTATTTGATATTAGTACTGATTGAAGGAGCATAGTTATACTACTGAGAAGTAAATCAATAATGAAACAAACAAAAATAAATAAAACAATGGACAAGAACAATGGGATTTAACATGGAAAAATTCAAAAATGAAAAAAATCATGAATTCGAACCACACTAAGAAACCCTCTATCAAAATGGGAGAAATTGTAGAGATATTCACACTCACACCCTCACCCACCGTACCTAGATGCAAATACAATAATATCTCACCAGTTACACCCCCTTGAGTAGGGGGCACTCTGCACCCCGTACTACCCTTTAGAGAGCTCCTTGTTTAGCTCAACAAATGAAATTAAAGTTTGATTCAACAGTGCAACCTGATTGATCAACACAATAAAACGCCTCAAAAGAACTATCATATACATATTTGTAACTTAAGAGCTTTACTAATTGAAAGTAAGATGTGCGAGCTACAAATAAATTTGATCATAATTCAAACGTCTTGCTACAATTTAAATATATAAGAGTTTGAGAAAACTTACATGGATAAACTTCATGCTTCTTCTTGATGAGTTGCTTGCAATATATTAAAGTCCAATTTTGCAAAATTAAGGAGGGTTTCATTGCATATGCTTTCTTTTTCAAAGATTGATAAGTAATGTTTAGCCTTCAACCTTTTTCCTCTTCTAACTAATGGTATTGCCAAACTACTTGATACCATCTCTGATAAATAGGGATCCATATTAGAAGCTAAAGTCTTGAGCTGGATTTTTGAAAACTCTAAGGCTTTATCCAATATTTCTTCACCAGGCATAGAAAGATGTGCTACTTCATATAAGCTTAGCAAAGCTTTTACATCATTATTTAAGCAAGACATGAATTCTCCTTTTTCATCCAAAAATTTGCTAAACACATCTACAAAAAAATTAAAATATTTGTTTAATATATACAAAAATACCTTTTATATATACCAAAAATAAGCATTTTGATCAATGTTATGATGAACAAAACGTACCACTTGAGATGTGATATCTTTGTTGTCTTAGTAGTCGAAAATGGAGTGCAACTATGTACAGATCATCATAGCCAACATTGGTTTCATAAATTTTTGAGTAAACTCTTCTCTATTTCCTTTTCAAAATGATAGGCCACTCCAAGGCATTGGATCATATTAATAAGCTCTAGTGAATGCAATGGATCAGTGGTATCAATGAGCATTTTTCTTCAATTTTGAGCTCATCATTCTTTGATTTGAGTGATGCCTTATTTTTCCCACACAAAGATAACGAACATTAGTTAAAATTGAAGACGCATATAAATCTAACTGAAGAGAGAACTTAGTTACTGTTGAAAATGTTTTGATTTATACAGTAATATAAAAGTTATGACTTTAATAGATTAGTACGAAAACAAATTATGACCACTTTTTCCATATGTTAATGATGTAATTAAGATCTAAAAATATTTGAAGAATTACTATAAAGATAAAATCCATTAAAATCTGAGCTGAAATAATGGATAGAAGTACATAATAGTATTTAACTAAAGTCTTTGAAATTAGACGGAAGATAAAAAAAATTCTAAGATTTTGGCCTAATCGTAATTATACTATTTTAATATTTTGTAAATTTAAAGCAAGATTGAAGATAGTAATACTTTATTTAAAAAATTGTAGGATTAAATGAAGGCTTTAGTACTACCATATTTATGTCAGGGAGTGGAGGCTTTGAGATTAAGAAATCATCCCAAACACTTGGATGAAAATTTGCTAATTGCTGGGCTTCCTTAGGTGGAGGAGAAAGCAGATCGGATTGAAGAGACTCCATTGTTGGTCGCTCCCATAGCTTAGGCATGCTATTTATAAGCTAAAACAAAGGAGATTGGTATTCTTTTTTAAATACTTCAACGTGACTAGCCTGGTTTATTTAATTTTTTTGGAGCAGTTATAGTTGTGTATAAAAGTATAGAATTATTGATTAAGATAAATTTGTTAAAAGGTGTTATGATTAGCTTGTCAACTTAGTGTGCACATTTTAAAGATCTTTGTAATGAGAGATTTATGCAAAACTGTCCTTACAAATTTTAAGGCTTTGATGATTAAATTTTGTACGCAAAGAATTCTACAAATATTCATTTTAGTCACAAATATTTTCACAAATCATAATTTATAAAGTATGACTAACATTTTTTAAATTATAACTAAAAATATTATTAATTTCTCCTATTAAACAAATATTTTTTTTTGAAATTTATATCCAATAAATAGTTTAATTAAAAAATTATTAAAATATCCATATTTTTAACACCATTAAGTCCAACATTATGTAGTTTGGATGTTAGGACAAAAATGATTTTATTTTATGGAGTTGATGGAGCAAAATGATTCTTAAAAAATAGTTGGAGACCATTTAGTCCCTCCTAAGGAATTAATGGACCATTTTGATCATTTTTCGATCAAATATCAAAGGAACATTAGGTCCTCAAAATTTTTTTTGTTCCAACATATGTATGATAGTATTAGAGTTTGTTGATATTTGACGATAGCTCAGTTGACGAATATAAAATGTGTATATGATTTTCATCACATTTAACATTGATATTTGATGTAGCCCTTAATTACATATATCCCAAGGCTTGTAGTAGTGTAGCATGTAGGAGATGTCTAATAAAGATTAGGAACTCTTTTAGATAGTGGTGGATGAAAGGTTGAAGTGAAGTTATGAATGGTGGGGGAGATGGTTTGAGAAGGCTTAGATAAGGCCAAACCTTAGAGCCTGAGTTTTAGTGAATGGGTTAATGATAGGATCAAAGGGGATAAATATTTTGAATAGATAAATGAATGCTTATACTATTATCCTAGAGAAAAGGAGATATTTTATAAATTTTTAAAAAGTGCCTTACAATTTTTTTTTCTTAGAATTTCTTGAGCTAAGTTTTTGTTCATGTTCAACTGTTAATAAATTTTTTTATTAGTAAATCTTTTAATTTTTCCTTAATAAAAATATCATAAATTTTTCTTACCATATATTTATATTTTTTAATATTTTAATTATTGAATTTAGGGTAGAAGATATTTACAAATTAATTGATATATATATTTGTTGTAAATAATTAACAAGTCATATCTTGAAAACCATGATGTATATCACTTGAGCAAGAGCACTTTGATATTTGGTTTCATGTTTCCCTTCTTAATGTTTTAGAAATTCTTTTGATTTAAATAAAAAATGTTACTTCTATTAGATCTCTAGGATCAAGATACTATTCTGATTGGTTTGACACGATAACAAGTCCCGTAAATTATTAAAAATTTTAATATTTGAACATTTTGCATGTGATTGGAGATGATTTAGGTGTATAAAAAAGATTGGCATGTGTTTTGGAGTGAGGTCCAAGGGTTTGGAATGTTTGTGTAAATTATATTTTAATCAAACTATTTATTTAGATTATCATTTATTATATTTTTCTAAGTCGATCAAATATTAATTTATTTGAAATTTTTCTGATTTTTCTTTGATTTTAATGAATATTTAGATTATAAATTATTCAATTATCCTTTTTTATTATTTTTTTGTATTCTCTCTCTCTATCTCTCTCTCTCTTCTTTTCTTTTGGATAATTCATTTATTATTATTATTATTATTAATATTTAAATATATGCTTTACATTAGGTTTTATCTTAATTTACTTTGATACTTAATAACTGAATTTAAGTTTGGTTATTATTTTATTTATTATATAAGAGTATACTTTAAACATTTTAATGTTATTATCCTATTTTGTTATGTATGATTTATTTAATATAATTTTAAGAATATCATATTTAAATTCTAATTGCAATACACATATTTCATTCCATAATTTTATTTAAAGTTCATATCATTATAGTGTTTAATTAAATTGAATAAGATTGGTTAGTTTTATCATTTGAAAATTATATTAAGTACAATTTAGCAAAATGTTGAGATTATGGTTTGAATTATATGATCAAGCATCCTTAAATATTTAAAGATTTTCTAGTAATAACTTATACGGGAATGTAACTAAATGCTCCTAGTTCTTTAATTAAGCAAAAATGTCTTTATGCAGTTGTAGGTCATTGAGTTGAAAAATAAATGTGGGTTTCTACAAAAACATAAGGCTTGAAATATCACTATAGAAGTATAGATATGGCTCCAAAGACCTATGGCTTCTAAGTTATAGAATACTTACTACACCAAAGCTAGTTTGGTGGTATCAGACTGTAGCACATCCATTTGGAAGAAATAGAAGCGGCTGAAATATTTTTGTTTTACTATCCACATTGTCACCACCATTCTTTGCAAAAGACAAGCAAATTATATGCAAAATAAATATATTTTGAGTAGTTATTATAAAAAGCTTATGAACTTAAATTTAATTAAAACAAAATATTAACCCTTTTTTAAGCTTCTTTAGTCGCTTCATTTGATTTTGCTTTTGAAACTTCAGTTTTGAATACCATTTTGCAAGTTTGGAGCTCATCCAAATGTGAGAGAAGGAAAGTGAATGAAGAGAGAAAGAGACGAAGAGGGACAGGGGAAAGAGAGAGATATCAATGCCCAAACACTTCTTTCATAATCTAAATATTTCCCATTCTAAAATACATTTCCCTTTTTACATAGCCATTAATGAATGGAAAGCACCACTCTAAACTTCTCCTTTTTCTAACTTTAAATAAAACTTAGTATGAAACTTCACTTGTAAGCTTTTAGTGTAAACACTCATAATGCAAATGCATAAAATGAATTTCTAAACTTTCACATATTTCATATTGAACCCAACTTACAATTACAAGTATCTAACCCACTTATTTGCTCCAACTCGACACTTATGCTAAATGCAATTAAGAGAAAGAAGAATTGAAGCAACTTTATAAAATATTAATGCAAATTCCTTGTCTATCATTGATAATGAGTGATTCGATCGATATATGATTATAGAAATACGAGTGGATTTAAGCTATTAAGATGATAATCATGTTGCCAATAATTCAAAATCATTTTTTCATTTCCATTAGAGTTTATAAATGAAGATTTGATTTGTTCAATAAATTTTTTTCCACTCATAGAATTATTATATCGATAAACTTCAATGCATGCAATTGTTTTTAAAGAACATACGATAGCTCCTCTTTTTTATTGCAAGAATTGAAAAAGATGAAGAAAAGAAGCAAAATGAGTGACCATAATTCATCACATAATTGCAATATATATATCCAACACTTGACAACAAAAATGAGCTAGCCATAGAATGTGTGTTAAGAATAGATCTATTCCATCAAGTATGATTTGCATGTTTTCAAGAAAACTTAATCTCAACACCTTTATATCTTTATCAAATTCCAACTCAAGTAAATAATAATACAAAAAATTAGCTCTATTTGTTGACCTCATTTTTATATGAGGTCTTAGGCTTCTATATCATCTCCTCCTAGCATTTATGTTTTCCCATCATAGTGTAGAAAACACCTATAGGTTTCCCTCTAGATGGATTCCCGTTGACTTAGTATTGACCAAACGTAGAGGCCCAATAAGCCTTTAAAATCCTTCCCGATGACTCTAAGTAGAATGATAGAGTTGCTCTCCTTTTCAAATTGAATATCGTTGACCCTTTAATTTAGATCGGGCCGAACTTAACTTGACCAAAACCAATTTGATTCCAAACAAGAGGTTGTAATCGAACCTCATCAAGTCGATTTGACTCGACTCGAACCCAATTCAAAATCAACAGCATCGATCAACACCGACGACTAACTCATTGAATTAATTGGAATCGTCAAATAGAAGAAATCAACTTAATCCAAATCAAACTCATTTAAATAAAAATCAAGTTCAACATTAATTGAATATGAATAAATCAAATCAATATTAATTAAATCAAAATTACCACTTTCAAAGCAATTTAGTAATTTAGAGGGTTGTTTGAGGGGGCGGTTGTCGTTTGTGTCCAACAAAATGGCAGGAGGCCTGGATAATTTTAAATATGTTGGAACATAAGACGCAGTTCACTTTCGTACCAATCAAGATGTCATAGGTTCAAATATTCGGTACCAATCAAGATGTCATAGGTTCGAATCTTTAGTGTGTGCTGTCGTGTGATGTGAATATGAATTTATCTTAATTGACTTAAATATAATAATAATAATAATAATAATAATAATAATAATAATAAATCCCAAGCATCCTTCTTCTTTATCCTTGGAGCAATCACACAAACCCCAGTTTTGCTCTCTTAGCTCTGCATGCACGATGTCCCTTTCTTCTTCGATCTAGACGCACGCAAGCTCTTCTTCCTTCGGCTATCTTGCGCGTCGGGCTCCTGGCTGACCCTCTCCCACGCTGAAATATCTCTTCTTCTTGCAAGAATAAGCTTCCTTTCTGAGATTAATTGCTGTAAGGGTTTCTTTTCATTTTCAAATGGATTAGCCATGTATTTCTGCAGCTTTCAAGATTTAATGGCTGCTCTTTATTTTCCTTAATATTTTTTTTTTTTTTTACAAAATTCCTCCTCAAATGGCTATATCTATTTCCCTTTCTTTTAAAAATCTTGATTGCAAAAGAACTCATGATGGTTGCTGTTATTATTTAGGAGGAGATTGGTGTTACGTTTTCTTACCAAAATGCTGAAATCATGAATTTCCTTTCAGTGAAACTGAATAAATAAAACTTGCTAGAGTTTCTCTTTCTTAGAAATCTATCGATGCAGATTTAATCAAGAATAAGCATTTTTTTTAAAAGAAAGGCAGCAACTGAAAATGATTTCCATTCCTTTTTCTTCTTTTCTTTCCACTTCTTTTTTTTCCTTTCATACTTGATTGAGATAAGGAGCACTAGTTATTAATGTTCCGTAAATAATTGAGATGAAGAAAAACATCAGGTTTGTTTGATGAGATCTTTTTGCTTTGACAATGATGTATTTCTCGGTGCAAATTCATGAAACTTATCAAATTTTAAGTTATTAAACACGCCAACTTACTCAATGCAACCTAAGAATCTTACCGCTCAAGCTAATTCTTTTTCTCTCCGTCTACAAAGAGTTATCATGCCCTCATCTTGGCTATGGACAAGGGTGCCACCACTAACCCTTCTCCAAAAGACTTGGCAAATAATAAATTTACAAAAACTTAAAAGAAAACAATAAATAAAACACCCTTGCATGTTGTTCTTGTGTGAAGGATGTGTTAATGTTGAACTAGAGATTGAAGTTATGAAGAATGAACTAGGAAACTTTCTTTTTTTATTTTTATTTTTTGTGGCCTAGAAAAGTTTTGCAATAAAGGGCATGCAAGTAATTGTTAATAGGCTAGGTGAGATGCAGCAATGTGAATGGGAGAGAGAAGCTAAGTGTAGGGAGGGAGGTCTGGAGCTAATTGATGAGAGAGGGCGAGAGAGAAAAAAGAGGGATCAAGTGTGAGAGCAGGGTCTTTTTTTGTGCGGGGGAAATGGCGGGTTTCTATGCGAGAGATCTGTGAGCCAATGAGGCATGGGATCATGCAATTGTGATTTGCGTTTGACATGTATGGATATGGGAGTAAAAGGGATGGCAACATGTGACATTCTTCAAGAATCAATCTAGTTAAACATGATTTATTTTAGTTTGAATGGTCTAAAGAACCCTAAACATAATCAATAAATGTCATATTCTTGTAAAGGTTGTACAATCAATTTACTTTATTTATGATATTAATTGAGCTTTAAGTATAAGCAGGAGAGTTTTTCAAACTATGATATTATTAGATGAAAAAAAAAAGTATAAGCAGGAGAGTTATTTAAACACAAACATTGGAAGATGAAAATGTGCGGCTATAGCATCTTAATTAGGTTAACTATACCTTAATTAGGCTAGTTTAGCTTTGACAAAGTCAATTCAAGCACCAATATTATAATTGAGTAACCTAACTATCAATTAAATATGTGAAATTAGGGTTTTAGTGTCCTTCATTAACACCATGGATGATTAATCGTATTCAATTGAACTCTATCTCGAGGTAAATAATTTACTCCAACAACAACGACAACAACAACAACCCTTTATCCCACTAGAGGTAAATAATTTACTCCAAATGAATAAAATGTGTGGCTATAGCAGGGTGCATTCTTTGTGCGCTTCTTAGAAGAATCTTAACTCCACCAAAACATACTCGTAAAAAGTACTTAGCTTTATTTTTGCAAAATCTGATTTAAAGTGCAATATGCATGGGATTTATTTTAGCTCTTAGGTTTATTAAACCAATGCATATTTATGCCAACTTAGCTATTAGAGGTTGTTGAATTGACTAGGGACAAAGGAAGCATGGTTGCTAATTCATCTCTAGGCTTGTTGAACTAATAAGAAGCTAATTTGTTTCTTGGACTTACTAAAAAGCTAACTATATGCCAACTTAGCTACTTTGACTTGTCGAATTGACATGGCAACCTGACCTAAAGCTTGTGAGTTGAGAATGGTAGTTCGACCTTTATTCATATTGAACTGGAACTCGATAGTTAAGCTCATTATTGGACCCATTGAGCATAAGATTTGTAATCGACTCATATGTTGGAGCCTATTGATTTAACAATATAACTCGATCGGTTTGTGAGCTAATGATGCTAGCTTGACCTTTAAGGCTAGTTGAAATGAATTGGGAATAGTAGGTGCATGTATTTGTTGAATCAATGAATGTGTATGCAATCTCAACTATTGGAACTTTTTGAATTGAAATGGTAGTTCGACACTTAGGCTTGTGAGCTAAAAAGTTTCACCCAATCTACTCTTACGCTTATTAAATTGACCTTTAAGCTTATTGAACTAGCAAGATTGAGATTATTTGGTCCTTGAACATCTTGAACCATCAATAGTGTCGACACATCTAGTAGAGCCTAATAAATTGGCATGGCAATTCGACCTTCAAGATGGGGAGCTTAGGGTGCAAGTGGGAAAAAAGGTAACATCGGAAATCATATCATGAGGGTTTTTTAATGGACACATTGTTAGTAGAAGGCATAGGAACATGTTGAACCACACTTAAAACAGAGATAAATTTCAAAATTTAAAATCCATGGCCATATGATTCTTATTCTAATTTTAATGTTTTATTAATAAATTTTTTTTGAAGTAAATAAAATAGGACATCAAAATGAAGGAAGATGAGCATCCAGTTGCTTCAACAAACGCAAGTGGCATTTCACTAATAGAAACGTCCAAGCATTTTTTTTAATATAGCCATTATAAAAAAAATGCTCTAATTGAGATGTCCAAGTGTTAGTCATTATACTTAGTTTGGATTAGGTTAGTAGTTAATATGTAGTTAAGGGTCATTGTGGGTTGAAATAGTGTCATTATAATCTATAAATACAAGTAAATTTAGAAGAATATGTAATTAAATGAATTGAGCATTCCCTTTCTTATTCCTTCTCTATTTTTTTTAGCTGTAACCTAAAATTGCCTATTATCCTTTCATTTCACTTAAGTAACCCTTATTTTCTCCTTCTTCCTCAATGATTTTCCACTTACATTAGCTGCTGAATCAAAACAACATAACATTTTCTATGTATAACACTTGTCAGTTCCAAAAGCATATATTACTTGGTGTTCTCATTGAGCCTCATTGCCAGATGCTCAATTGTCATCAACATGCTCAATCGCTGTCTCTGAGCTTTGTCACATCTTCAAACTCCATCACATCTTCCAAAGCATTCACCCTCGACCCCAACCACGACTTCTTCCAATACCCTTTGCTCTGATGGGTCAATACCCTCTAGTCCTCTACTCTGATGACACCTTCCAAATTTACGGTCTGCTAGCCTCATCACATCTCCAACATCCAAATTCTTAGAACATATCAACAACAGTTCATGGCAACTGGCACTGGTTTGGAAGAGGGTTAATGGGTAAGACACAACAATCATGATGATAAATTAGTCTGTCCTTGCTACCATAAAGGTTATTAGAGTGATTGACAAATCAAGTAGAGAGTTTTGAACAACATTATCAAAATGAATTATTAGCAACACCAATAGATTCCACATTCACGGTTGTTCTTTCAACAACAACAAAAAAAAAGGATCAGGCAAAATCCATTATCACTTAGGTAAATCATCAGGTTATGTTGTTTGATGAATGTGAGAAACTCGTAAATAAAATATTCTTAAAGAATGATAAGATAGCTAAATCAGGCGGAACACTTCCCTTTGAAAATCATATTATGTACATCCAAAGTCCAGATAAAAACAAGAAGCTGTTAGCGAAGTTAAATAAGTCAATTGTAGAACTCGAGTTATAAGAAGGGAAGTTATGTGTGGAAGGGAATGTCTCATACATAGCGCGGATGACTCAAACATCGAAGGATCATTCTAAGAAAGGCATAAATAGTTACAATTAAAGAATTGGTAGCTTCATCAAATCTATTAATACAAACATTTATGATGTCTGTCATATTTTATTAGTTCTCATGGAGCCAAGTCTTGAAGGGAGCCTTATCTTATAGGATATGCTTGAGAAATTATAGTTAGACAAATGGTCGCTGCCTCCATTACTACCAGGGGATTAATGTGAGTTATGACAGACAGTCATCCATCGTCTATAACATTTTTAATGGTCTAACCTGTGCTTCATGACTAAAAGATAATTTTTGGGTTTCCTACTTGATTATTTGCTTGTCCTATCTCAAAGTTTGATCTTGATGGCTAGGTTAATTTTGAAGAGATGGGGAAATGATAGTAATGTGCTAGTGCTAATAATTATAATAAGTAGTTTGGGTTGGGTTGGTGGTTAATGAGTCATTATGGGTTGAAATAGCTCCAATAGTCAATAAATATTCCCAACTAGGGAATAAGTATCAAAATAAAATGATATAAGTATTCCCTCTATTATTCTCTATTTCCTCTCTAATTTTTTTAAGATGTATGCATTCCCACATTGCCTAATTATCTATTCATTTCTCTTCCTTAATCCATACATTTCCCTTTCTTATTTTCAACCTATAGTAGTTAATAGATCAAAAGAAAGTTAAATATACTATGTATGGCAACCACCAATTCTAGAAATGTGTTTCAATGAATGAGAGAAATGAAGAGCTACAAAGGTGCCTCTCTTGAAACAATCGAAGATTTGATTATATATGTGACATGAGGGAAGAAAAGACAAATCAAATTTAGGGCTTTGATATTTTTGCAGTCTCCTAAGAGAGGAAACTAATCAATAAAGCATCATTTTTTGGGCTAAAATACAAATAATTTTTTCATTCATACATTTAAAAAAAATAAATAGATAAAAAAGTTAATTATAATAAATTTAAATTTAATTTGATAATTTTATTTAAGTTATCACAGCAAGGGACATGGGACAATACATCTTGTAGGCCCAAAACCCCCTGGTTGACTTGGAAAAATTTACTTCACCTCATCCTCTAAGGAGAGCAACAAGAAAGACCCAAAAATACTCTTTAAGGCCTTATTTTTTAAAACAAATAATTGTGCTCTTCACCGACAATGGAAAAATCATAAACATGAGATTAAGGCTTTGTTTGAGACAGCTTTCTTATTGTTTTCTACAGTAGCTTCTGGTATAAAAATTTCTTGAGAGCAGGGAAAAAGCAATGACCAAAAGCTGCCCCAAATGATGCTTAAGTGAAATAAGAAGCATTTTTATTAGAAGCTTTTATGAATGTTTGAAAAGAGTATTTATGGTATAGAATAGGCTACTTACTTCCTATAAACGTATATTAGAAGCATGATTGACACCAAATTTGGGAACTTTTTGGTGGAAAAACTCGCTAAAACGAAATTCCAAGAAAGCAAGACCCAACAACCATAAATTGATCCCCAAGTCAATTAGACTTGAAAATTTTTCAAATAGTTATTGCTCCTATTGAAAATGGCACAGTAACATACATTTCTTAGATAAAGAATAAGAAAATAGAGAAGATTTACTCGGTTGTGGCGAAGGTCATCGAGCTCTAAACTCCGAAGCATTCATTTTACATGGTTGGATCTCTCTAGGAAACCTAGGTCGAAGAATTGCCAAGGCTTGCCGAGGATTAGATCAACGCGTGAGCATGTTTGCATTCTCAATGTGGATAGAGAGACATTGTGAAAGGGAGAGGCAGGGAGGATAGGAAAGAATGCGAGAACAAGAGGAGGAAACTTCCTAATCCATTAAAGGCTCTTTGGCCTTCAGGTCTTCACCATGCTAAATCAATAAAGATTTTGGCCGATGTTGGTTGTTTTGGTTAAATGGTGATGTGATTGGCTTTAGTCCATCTAGATGGGTCATCAACCATCCAATCCACAGTAAATCAAGAACAACTCAAAGTCTCTAATTATATTTGCTTATAGATTAGCTACATTAATTCTTGAATTGAGTCAAACAATTAGCTAAATTTGATCGGAGCTCAGTTCAAATAAAATATTAATTTAATTTTGATTCATTTTTAGTCTTTCATATTTTGAAGTTTTTGGTGGCAGCAGTGCTGGTTTTTCGCTAGGAGGTTAGTATTCTGGAGGTTCGACTTGTGCAGATATTTCTGTTGCTTTGACCTCCATACAACCATGAGTTTACAGTCTGACGCAGCAAGAGACCAATGACTCTCCAGATATTGTGATATATACAATTTATATTTTCACATCTCCTAGTCATATTTTTTTCAATTCTGTTGCTAGCTATTCTTTCATATCAGAGCAGTATTATGATTCTCTTGATTTGTCTTCCATTCCATTACCTATTTCGTTATCTGTGGTTTTGCTTACGAGAGATGGTATGGTTGCTAGTATGGTCTGTTTTTGTAATTTGAAGTTTTCTAACATAATTTGGAGACCTGATTTGATTTTATTGCCCATTTATATATTTGATTTATTTTGGGTATGGACTAGATGAGTCAATATGGGGCTTGGTTTGATTGCCCGTTAAAAAAAGTTAACTCTTTATCAGAGTGGTGAGAGTTTTGTATTTAAGGGAATCATGAGAATTCTTTCCTGTCTGATTTCTGCTTTAAAAGTAGATAGACTTTAAAGAAAAGGTAGTTCAATATTTTAAGCATCTGTCAGAGATGTGAGGTTCTTTTCTGTATCTATGAGTAGTGTCAAATTTAATAGGAATTTGATCTCCTCCTCACACCAAAACAACAATACCTAAGGAATAATGCAGCATAAATCAGTAAAAAAGAAAGAGATTATTGGTTAATTCTCTTTGATAAAGGTACAACAAACCAAGATACAGATTGATCTACTATTCGAGAGGTAGATCGACTCCCCACAAATCCTAGGCACTGCTAGGAACAATTACAAAGAAAAACTATAACGAACACAATCACATAATGAATATTAAAGTACCTAATTAGCCTCATATAAGTCTCCCTAATTCCCTCCCAAATCTCAATTCAAATCAGCCCCCTTTCTATAAATAAATCCTTTCTTAATTCCCTCCCAAATATGGATTCAAATCAGCCCCGCTTTCCCTAAATAAACTTTACTAATTTCTCCTAATTTTGGCTTCCTATGGTAAGTAATTAAAGATGGATTTATTCCCCTTTGACCCCCCTCTTTCCTTGTCCATCATCCTTGCTAGTAGGGCCTACAGACTCTTTCGGTCTATCAATACTCCCTTCCCAAAGATTTACCATGTCCTTACGGTGGAACGAATGAAACTGCTGTTGAATTATGCGGTACGATTCCCATGTTGTTTTATAGTTGAGCATATCCTTTCACTCGATTGACACTTCTCTAGTTCCTCCTGCTGTTGAGCGGACTTTTTCACTTACCTTGGCTCTAGGATTACATCCATTTCTTTTGTCAAGGTCATTGGTAGCGTTGTTGATGGATTGTGGTCATTGATAACTTTCCTCCGTTGGAACACATGGAACATCTGGTGTATGGTGGAAGTAGGGGTTATTCATGGCACCAATCCTCTCCACCACTTCATAAGGCCCATAATACTGTGGAAATATTTTTTCATTTCTTCTTTGAGCCACAATCTTCTATCTATAGAATCGAATCTTCAAATACACTTTATCACCTACCTTGAACCGCCTGTTGAAAGACTTCAACCTCTCATTTATAGTTGCCCTTAGAACTCCACTAATGTTGCCCCCCATCACTTCCCCAGGATTAACACCACTATAAGAACTTTGGCCTTGAACAGAAAGAGACTGCAACATCTTTGCCCAACTTATGTGTTTGTATTGATTTGCATTTTGTTATATAATTCTTCTGCGCCTCTGAACCAATAAATTCTTTGCCTTTGATCTTCGAACGGATCTAACCATGTAGTGGATGTTTTTAATAATGAATAGATAAGCCAACACAGGATCCTTATATTGCTTAGATTTGTCGTTCAAGATAGTTTGAAGAGCTTGCATAATTCACATTGTAATAATTGTCAATTGGTAAGTTGAATCTTCTTCTACCTTTTTATACTCCTGAAAAAACTTCTTCAAAGTTGATTGATATTCGAATAAAAACTTCACATAGTTAATTATATAGCTAGTCAGATGGTGCATAGTTCCATCCATCACACCAGTTTTTGTTGCATCTTCTTCCTCTGCTTTTTTAAAATCATAAAAAATTTCTTGAGCAGTCTGGGCTAAGTGCCTTGAAAGATTATGAGCATTATTCCTTGACTCAGAACAAGATTTTCCTTTATAGATCATTTCAATCTATGAATGAAGCTTGCACATTATTTAATACATGTCTAGAAGCACAAACAACTTCTCTGGTCAACATCCCCAAAACTAAAAAGCATCAACACATTGTCTGTTGTTACTTCAACAAAGCAGCGATCCCTAATAACATTGTTACCATTAAAAATTTGATCACAGAATATTCTTTATGCAGCAAATAGGAGTTTCACAGTAATCCTCATATAATGAATCCACTTTCCAATTTTGGAATCTAGAACCTCACATGCAAACTTTTGTAAATTCTCTTTACTGAGCTTTTTCACTCCTTTCACCCTGAATTGCCCTCACCACAGTTTTAAGAGAAACCTTGGGTTTGGACTTACCAGGATTCCCCTCGATCCTCACATTTTTTGCTCCCATCATGAATTCCAGTATGAAGCTCCTAAACTGTTGCCCTTGTTACTTCTCTCAAGTGAGTTTTTAGCCTCCACCATCTGTGCTAGCTTTATAGCCTCCCCCAACCCTTTTGGCCTCAATAACCGGACAGCGGCCTTGATCTCTAGTTTGAGCCCCTTCATGAAATTCCCCTTCAACTGTCTCAGATAGCCTCCCCAATCGGCTAGAAAGGTACTTAAACCTCTCCCGATAATCCATCATTATCCCTGCCTAAACCAGAGAAAAGAACTGCTCGTAAAAGTCTCCTTTCTAACTTGTTCATAAATATTTTAATAAATTATCTTTGAACTCCGTCCACGATCGGATTGGATCTGTCATGTCTCTCCACTGATACTAAGACAAGGTCTTCCCCTCCAAACATAAATCCGCATCGTGAGTCTCTTCTCCGTTATCCCGTTCACTGCAAAGTACCTCTCTATCCTATGTATCTATCCATGAGCATCTTTCTCCTAAAAAATAGGCATCTTCAACTTTTTCACTCTCGGATCCCTCTGCCCCAACTTTCTCTTCCACCTCCGGCTCCTCTCAGATGGCGATTGTTGTGAGCTCTCCATTATTTTCCTCCACCCCTCCTCCTTTCATAGAAATCAGATTAATGGGTCAACCTGAACTTGCCCCGTTTATTGAATGGGTTGACCCGAACTCATATTTTTTGGGTCGGATTCGGGTCGGGTTGGCAGGTTGGGTCATTTATTGACACCTCTATATGAGGGATTAATTACTTACTCGTTTTAATGGTCCATTTTAGCTAGGTCTTGGGTTTGATTTCATGTTTGAAGAAGGCTATTTTGTTTGGAGGCACCTTGGGTTGCTTTCATTATTATTTCGATAAAGGAAAACAAGTTTCTTTATAATTTTTGGAAGGGCCATTTGGGATTTGATAAACATAAAACCAAAGTGAAAAAATCGGCTCTTAGCGAAATACAGATGGGCAGATCAATGTGGTAAATCGGACAGTAGTCCGTACATTGAGATGCTACAATCGTGGCATTTGAAGACATGGGATGAAAGCCTTCCCTACATGCAATTTGTTCAACTGATATCCTTGGGACAACATTAATGTCACCAATTAAGGTGTGTTTAGGGTTCTTATTATAATGTACTTTTGAATTGGCATAGAGGAGGATAATATTATTGAAGAGAAGGAACCGCGTGAGCACTACAATCATTCACAAAATACAACAGAAGTAAGAAGGAAATCTAAAAAAATCTCAGGAAAGATACAAGCAGGACAAGCACATGATTAAGTGCACTTTTTATGAAGAATATTTTTTTGGTTAAACTAGTGTAAAGATTGAAAAACGATGGATAAAAGATCAAGTCCATTCATTATGTTACTCCAAAATGTACAAGTGATTTGTGAAAATGCATTTTTATTAGACCTGTCTTCCTAGCGTTTACTGTTATCATTACAAAGAATGTAAAGTTGTTAGATCCATAGAAGCACGGTTAATCTCCTTGGGCTGGTAGGATAGCCTCTTGAGTGTGTCCATTAGATCATTCAACCCATTAAGGATTAAATTTTATTTGAATTTATGTTATCATCCTTTTCTTATCTATTCCTAGATTTAAGGCTCTGGAATAGCTCTTTCCTTGTATTTAGGAATTAGTTGATTGAATCTTGAATAAAGTTTGTCAGCTTTCCAAATTTGAAGGAAATTTCTATTCATAGATTCTTGCAAGTAGTAGGATTTGAATTTCCTTGTTGTATTATAACTATAACCATTTGATGGAATGAAAATCAGGAAACAAGCAGTTTCAATTCTCAAATTTTTAGATTACTCTCTCTTCTCACTATCTCTCTCCTCCCTTTTGTTTCCATTAGCTGTAGGACCAAAATCAAAAAGGTTAGGGACACCATGAAGCAATCGACAAAGCTCTTAAGGGTGGAAGGTGCAATTGGTATCTCTCTCTGTAAATGCTATTTGTTGTGACTTTGGTATGCGGATGAAATAAGGGCCCAGTCACTTTGTTGATTTTGTTGTTAACAAAAAGTTATTCCTGTGAATGAATAGCACCAAGGTCTCATAACGAACTGCTGGTATGGAGTTTCCTCTGAAATTTATAAATAAAGAGAATATGTTACATTATATTTTAATGTGTGTCTCTCTGTTTTCTTTTTTCTGCTAAGGTGGTGGGGGGTCGGAGGTGAAGGCGGAGCTTGGGGTTGGGGGTTGAGGGTTGGGAGGGGAATCGGGAGCGAAGGAACAATTGAAAAAATAATGTCATTTTGAAATTGATGACTGAAGAAGGAAATAAAGCTCCTACTCCTAACTGCAAACTATTCTAAAATGAAATCTTTGAAGCATGTTGCTCCATTTATGGAATTGTTTTTGTGATGCAATCTCTTTTTTAGATTCTTCAGTTTATTTTCATTGAAAACAATGAATGTGATACATTACTGTAATTTCAGCTTTGTACGCTCATGAATATGAATAACACTCTCACTTTTATTCCCAGTTTCTAGGTATGATGAATTTTAAAGAGTGGCTTTCTTGCCATTCTATATCTAAATCACTGCTCTCGACAAGGCCATTCAGCTTCTTTTATGATGAATCATCAGAAAGAGAATTTTGGCATCATGGTATTTGCTGTCAATTTGTTTTTCTTGTCTGATTTATATAGCTTTACTTGCTGGAACCTTAGTTTCATCGATAGCTGTTTATACTTGTTCAAAAGTTTTTTTTTATCTGACAACTAGTTCTTTTTATGTTTACTGTTCAAATGACGTTTATCACAATATGATTTTTTTTCATCACGTCATTTACGTTGTTGTTGTTGTACGTTATTTACTTTGCAAAAAAACTTATTCTGCAACTTCCGAAAGATATGAATGGTTGTTTTTTCAATCTATATGTATTTGTTTGTTATTATCTAAGTTGTTTAGAAGTAAGATGGGTTAAATAAAATTAAAAAAAAAAAGTAAGATGGGTTAAATAATCTGCTGAAGTCTTGGGATGAAAATATATATTATTAAGGGAACATGCTTCCTTTGAGGAAAACATAAGCACTTACAGTTGAGGAAATATTTCCTAATTAATATCCTCCAAATCAGTCCCCAAATCAGCCCCAAAATCTGCCTTCTTCAATTAGGAAATATTCTTAGTTAATCCCCTCTAAATCAGCCCCCAAGTGCCGGTCAAGAGAAGGACCGGTCCAGGAAAGGACCAGTAGGACCGGTCCAGGAGGGACCCTGATGAGGGCATCCACCGTACATTTCGACATCGGCGGGATCGTAGATCGACGGTTACGATTCATAGTATTTATTTTTGATGTTTTAGTGCATTTCTTTTATTTATTTTTCAGTTTTCCACTTGTACCCCTATGAGGGATTTGTGTCATGTTATAGCCTAAGGACATTTGGGTCTTTTACTTTTTGTGCTTTGGAGGCCTATATATGAAGGCCTAGTCTTTGTATTATTTACTAATGATGTTTATGAATGAAAATTTATCCACTTTCTTACATGATCTCTTGGTGAGTTCTTGAGAGGAGCAACCCTTAGTGGGTGAGAGCAATACCTGTCAATCTTGGTGGATTCCAAGGTTCGTGGTTCATCGTTTCTTCTCCTCTCTAAACCGCCCCCCATCCCAACCCCATCGGACTCCCCAGTTTTCCGGCCTCCGGCCACCACCCACTCCACCACCAGCTCTCCCCCTCCACCCGACTCCCCCTTGATTCCCACCCCAAGCCGCCGGCCCACCCCCTCTTGCCCAAGTTTGAAATTCAAATTCCTTTGGCCATTAATCACTTTCCTAAAATAAGTTTAAGCAATTAGGAAAGTCATCAAATTGAATTTCAATGAAAGTTTGATTCGAATTCTTTCCTAATGCTAAAACTTAAATTTGGAAACCTCCCCTTTTTAAATTAAATATGAAATTAAATTCATATTTAATTTGAATTAGTTACTTAAACCTTGGGGCCCACCTAATTAAAATAAATCCCCTCCTCTCTCTATATGACCGGCCCCTTCATTGTGCCTTTCTCTCTCCAATTTTCATTAATTGCTCTCTATTAAGACTCCCTAATTATCTCCCACATTATTTCTTTCAATGAGAGTTTGAATTCAAAATTCAAATTCTTTCCTTCCGAATTCACCTAATCTGAAATTAATTTCAGATTTCTCTTGATTTCTTCAAACCCTAGCCAAGACCAAGTCGCCCCCTCCCCTCTCCACCTCCTCCCATCTGAGAGCTCACCCAACCCCCTCCTCCTCTTGACCAAGTCTCTTAAGTTGCGGCTCCTCCATCTTTATTCCATCGCTACATACCAATTCCGCTCATGATCATGAATGGCGGATCCGGAAGTTGATCACGGATTTGTTTACGATTCTCAAGAGGAAGTTGACATCATTCAATCACCTTTCTTCGATCTCGGATTTGGGTCTGAAGGCACCGTTGAAGAATGCGTAGAGCGTATTCTATTTACTTTGGCGGACGTCATCGAAGAGCAACAACCTACAGGATCGTGGAAGATCGCAGGATGAACACCCGTCTCTCCAACTCCGGCCAACTCTCCGTTGATCAAAACCACTGGCATCCTCTGTCTTGCAGTGGCATCACTGGGCTTGCTAACTTTTGTCCTCCACTAACCCTACTTCCAAAGAACGATCGAGATGAAAACTCTAAGGTGAAAGTTCTAATTGTTAAGTGGTGGATTATTTTTAATCGCAATTTTGTTTACTATTTTTTTGTCATTATTTCGGATCGCTCTGTTAATCTATAACGTGTAACCGCATGCTAGAAGCAAGTCAATAACTACGAAAACTAAAAATCCTAACTTAGTGAATCATTAATGTTATAATTTCATTACGGAAACAAATTTCTTAATAAGATACTGCAATTCCGTTGGTTGAAAACCCGATCTAACAATTAGCAAGTTAGGCAAAATTGGAATGACCATGCGACATGCACGGTTGCATCGGATCGGCTAATGCCCCTTCCATAATGGCCTTATGTATTCTACTCATTGATTAGTATGTCATTCTAAAACTATTGCATGTAAATTGTCTTCCAATGGAATTTTTTGTCTTTCTATGCTTCATCTTAATGACTTGGTAAATTAGAAAGATTGTTCTTAGAAAATTACGTTGGACATGCCAAATTCTTTCTATGCTAGATGACTTGGATTGACTCTTCTTGGCGGCATGCTAGATGGCTCCGATACCAAATGACACCGCTAGTTATATGCAAAGATCAGGAAGAGAAGAAAAAATAATCTAGAATTGATTGTTGGCTCATTTACTAGACATTAGACAACCAAGAAGTGTACAAAGCACAAAAGAATAAAACTAGAAATCTAGAACTAGTCAAGACACTTTTCTTGAGGCAGAATATGTTGCCAAGATGAATCTAGCTGCTGAAGTCTGGGCCAAGTACCAGGAATTTTGTTATTCTTGGTGGCCAGAATGGGTTGACAGTAGTTTTCTTGATTGCTGGTAGGAAGTGCGACGGCTACATGCCCTTCTTTGTAGGGAATTATGCACCGTTTACTGGCTGGAAGGGTTCTGGTTGGCTGGAAAGAAGATCTCCCAGCAATAGGAGTGCAGGCCGGTGGAGAGGAGGAAAAAGAGGTGCTGAGTGGTTGACTGGCTGGGAAAAAGAATTTCAGAGATGGAACTGCAAGTCGGCAGAAGAGGAGGAAGAGGAAGTGCTGGCTGTCGGTTGGCTGGAAGCTGGGAGAGAGGAAGAAGATTGGAAACTGGCGCCTGGCTGAAAGGGGATGAGAGGCAGAGGGAAGGGGAAGGGCTGTCGGCCATTGCCTAGATACTTCCCGAATACATAGAACAAAAGTGCTATGGCTCTTTTCTAAACACCAAAATGTGCCATCTCTTGTTAAGGCTCATCTATTTATAAGCTTTCTTTAAAGAAAAAAAAGGTTAAAATAGAAAAATAATGAAAAATAAAATAAAATAAAATAAAAATAATAATAATAAAACAAAAGGAGGAGGATTGGGAACCAGTTGGAACTTCCTCCCGTAATAAATAATACCTCTGGCTCATGGCCTTAGTGGTATCAATCTGATCCTTGTACTTAACAATTAATACTTTGGTATCTTAGGTTAGAACATCCTACCTTTCTATTTCCCATAATATTTAAAAATATAGATTGTTCTTCATTTCAATCTGAAAGTTGTAATTTATCAAAGTTAACGTACCACATATTCTTCCAAACTTTATTATGCTGCAAAATGATCGTGTCTTTACAGTTTACCACTAATTTTGAAAAAAAAAATGATTTGTAAGATTCATTGATGATCATATACTCTATTTTGTTGGATCTACTTGATGAGTTAAAAATCTAAAGTTGAAAAATTATTCAAGGAAATTTATACTTGATTGAGAACCAATTTCAAACAAAAATACGTTTTTCTAATGAAGAATAGGAAAGGTATTTTTATTAACCAACAAAAATATTTAAATTTGACTTGGATTACTTGGTTGCAAGGTTGTTGAAATGCCCACTGAACCTAGCAAAAAATTGCAAGCTAACGAACTCTAGGGCATTAAAAACGTATAACAATACCAAAGCTTTGTGGGACGACTAATCTATCTGTCCTTCACACGTTCATACATTGTATTTTGTGTCACCTTGGTGAACCAGTTCATGAACTCACTAGGACCAAGTTACTTTGATGTTGTATACAGGATTTTAATCTTGGAAAAGGGTTAATATTCAAAAAAACAATGGCATCTCTAGTCAAAATTAATACTTATGCAGATTGAAAAAGAAACATTATGGATAGGAGGTCTTTATTTGGCTATTGCATTTTTGTTGGAGGAAATCTCATCTTATAGAGAAGTAATAAATGCGGTCAATAGAAGCCACACGGAGGTTGAAGCTCTTGCCCGTTGATTTGTGACTCAATGTGGATCAAGCGGATTCTATCTGGCCAGAAGATTTTCATTCCATCACTGAAGGCTTGTTGTGATAATAAGGAAGCTATCTCAATATCTCACAACTCAATTTTTCATGACAGAATAAAATATGTGAAAGTTGATGAACACTTCATTCAAAAATCTTGACATTGGCTTGATTTACTTGACATACATTCCAATAAAAAAAAATTGTTGATATACTTACAAAGAAATAATTTTCACAGCCTAATTGGCAATCTTGCTATGGATGTTGTTTTCAGACAAGCTTAAGGGGGGAGTGATTAGAAATTAAGAGTTAGATCCAGACAAAAATTCAGGGAGAAACATAATGAAACTCAACAGCTGGTGAATTTTGAGAAATAGGATAATGATGAGGAAATTAAAAGATAGGTTTGGTAAAAATCTGAAAAAGTAAGCATGAACATGGAAGGAACGTTGGAGATTGACTATAGAATTCAAGAATTAATTCATACCATTAACTTCTGGCTGAAAATAGTAGATTCTTTGTTATAGCCATTATCATTTCTAATGTGATTGAGCAGTTAAAGAAGGAAGGAAAGCTAAAATGATGAGAATCATTACAAACCTCATACATTTACCTTTCCTATTAATAGGAGCCTTGTACAGCCTTGTATTAGTGAAGAAAAAATAACTATCGAGTGACTTCTCTAATTTTGCACATTGCACGATTGTTGCCTTTACCTATTAGTTCTTTGTCACGCCCCCTATTAGTCATTTAGCTTTAGATGTTTGGCTGACTTGAAGCTTGTGTACTAAGGAGTAGTGGCAAAACAAGGAGTTTGAACCATTGCCTAAATGGGTTAGTGCTTTTAGGTTGGTGCTGTGCTTAAGGGCTGGTCTCCAAAGTTTTTTGCCCAGAGCCTTGTGCCCAAGCATTTCATTCCAATGTTCACGGAAGTCAATTGGAATATGGGAGAAAAAGTAAAAATATAAATTTAATACGTTAAAAGATTTCATCATCTTCAATCAAGATGAATTTAAATAAAATATTTAGTACATACCCTGACTTGTAGGACCTAGTATTTATTTTTATTTTTTTTACTAGTAGGATCTAGTAGGTAGGGCCAACTACATGAAAAATAACATGCCTTAAAAAGTCATCTCATTTATGTTGACCCCATTGGAAAGCTTCTAACCAATGTTGTTAGACCTCACTTAAGTTTTATTTGGGACAACTTTTTTACTGCTTCTTAAAGTGGCTTCTTTGTATAAAAAATTAAACGTTTGTACTAAGAAGCTATTTTACAAAGCAAAAAGAAAGCCATCCCAAAAAAAGCCTTAATTAGCCTCCTCACTTTTCACTTATCCCACCATATGTCAACTCATCGACTAGAGATTAACAACTGTGAGATAAACTCAGTAGAAGACTTATGAAACATCAACAATAATATTCGAGAAAAAATACTTATCATGATATAAGTAGCAATCTCAAAGATATTTATTAAGGAAATTATGAAATAAATGCATTATAAAGCCTTTCAAACTATCATGTATATCGTTATCATATTCGTTCACTTAGTCATCAGTATATAACTGAGTGTTTTCACTTTGTCTCTTTGGAAACTATAGGCCTTCCTCAAAACTCTCTAGTCTTATTTTTAGAGGTTAGCTAGTGATAAAATTACAAGATCTAATTGGAGCAAGTGACAACTCATGGATTTCAATCTTATCTAACACTTGGTGAAACTTTGTATGACTCTCTTTTGTCATATTATCATATTCTTTCTACCTAAGCGGCTTAATTTCTTTCCATTTCTTGTCTATAAAATTGGCATATCACAATCTAGTCTGACATCCTAACGACCTTGTCAGGTTTAGTTAGTAATGCATGTTCGATTACTCAAATTCAATCTGCCAACTAGGGATTTGGTCGGCCAGCTTGGTCAATCTAGCACTTATGCCAACAGGTCTACTATAATCTTGTTAGTTCTACTCGGGCAACCAATAAATTTTTTTTGGCTTAATTTGGTCTTGCTGGCCCACTATCCATACAAACAACTTGGTCTCAAAGGTTTACTAGGATGAGCAATCATTTTTGTATAAGGTTAGTCGAGCAACTTCCAACATTTGTTTGACATTACACTTGTGTATATTCGTTGGGCCATGCCCCTTAGGTTGATCCCAAAAGGGAAAAATTTAATTTGGATTTCTTGGTCTTTATAATAGTAGCTTTTACATCACAAATCGATTGAATGAGGATGGTGTCTAGCAATGACTATGGTGTTCTCCTTTTTGCGTACTATCCTTTTCTCTTTTCCCCTAAAATTACGATTGTTGTTCATTTTCTGGCCATGACCTGGTAGTGACTTGTCATTTTTGTGGGTAGGAATTAACTTGTAATCTCACTTCCCACCTTGGCTGGGATCTTCTCAGTATCTCTGGCAAAACCTCCCACGTTTTAGAGTTTTTTATATTACATCGAATGAATATTAGGTTTCTACTTGATATGCCAATAACTGGGAGGAGACCTTGGGCAAATTGGATATTATCATGTTAGTTTGGAATAATGAAAAATAAGATTTTTGTATGGTTGACGTGCGCAAATCAACCATAGGCAGAAGGTCAAGTTCATTTATTAGTTGAAGTTAAATTCGGGGAAAGCATGATTCAGAAATTGGCATCATTTTTTTGTGTGGAAAAACCCCATCTTTTGCTAACCTCAAAAAGTATGGCTGCTATTCTTGAAAAAAAAAGGCTACTATTCTTGAGTAAAATCTTATCACATAAGCTGCAACTGTTGTTATGATAAAATCTTGGTCCTTGATTTATTCTAATGATCTATTGGATGTCTAGGATAGTTTTAATCTCCTGGGTGTGCATGCAAGGGTATAAATAATGTCATTCAAATTTAAGATAATGAGTATAAAAGAACATACCTTCATATCTTCATAATTAATTAAATGAGTAAAGATGTACAATCTATTTCTGTTTCAGGCACCATGGACATGGTAACTGGTGCGACGATTTCTTCTGAAAGAACTCTAAGTGAGAACCAAGTAAACGTATCATCAGCCCATGAGCAGTCCCTTGTGACTGAAGCGTCCGCTCTAGCTCAATATAATAGCAACAAAGGGAACAAAGATCCTTTGACTCAAGTTGAGGCATTTCAGCTCAGCTTCCTCCGTCTTGTCCAACGAATTGGGCAGTCACCAGCAAATCCTGTTGTTCTTCAGGTTCTATACCGGTTGGAGCTTGCAAGCTTGATACGAGCTGCTGAATCCAACGTAAAGAAGCCTGGCCTTAAGATTGATAAAGCTAAAGCTCTAGCGTTAGCTCTGGAAGAGTCAGGCCATGATGATATTGATTTCTCTTTAAAGATACTTGTCCTTGGAAAGACTGGCGTGGGTAAGAGTGCAACCGTAAACTCTTTATTTGATGAAGCAAAAGTAACCACCAATGCATTTCGGCCTTCAACGGAGGGTATTCAGCAGGTTGTTGGGACTATCAAAGGGATCAAAGTCACATTTATTGATACGCCTGGCCTTTTACCTTCGAATAACAACCAGCGTAGGAACAGGAAGATCTTGATTGAAGTCAGAAAGTTTATTAGGAAATCCCCTCCGGATGTCATTCTTTACTTCGAACGACTTGATTTTTTTGACAGGATTTACTATGATTTCCCTTTGCTTAAGCTTATCACCAATGTCTTCGGTTCTTCCATCTGGTTTAACACTATTCTTGTTATGACTCATTCTTCATCCCCTTTACCAGAAGGAATGGATGGTTATCCAGTAAGCTACGAGGAATTTGTGGGCCAACGTACAAAACTTCTGCAATCATACATACACCAAGCAGTATCCAATACTCAGCTTGAGAATCCTGTCCTTTTAGCGGAGAATCATCCTATGTGCATGAAAAATTCCAAAGGAGAGAAGGTTCTTCCCAATGGTCAAGCTTGGTTGTCACAGCTTTTGCTGTTAAGCATATCTACTAAGGTGTTGGGTGATGCGAATTCCCTTCTAAAGTTTCAAAACAGCTTTCAATTTGTGAAGTCTGATAGTATCAGACAGCCTTCATTACCACATCTCCTTTCATCACTTCTTCAACCACGTTCAACGGGGACCAACATAGGTGGAAATGATTTTCAGGTGGATGATCTATCAGATGGTGAGGAGGATGAATATGATCAGCTTCCACCAATCCGTATCCTAACCAAGGCCCAGTACCAGCAATTATCTAGATTGCAGAAAAATGCATATCTGGATGAATTGGACTATCGGGAGACTCTGTATCTAAAGAAACAATGGAGAGCAGAGATTAGAAGGAATAAAGAAAGATTGGTTTCAAATAGTGATGCATCTGAAAGCAGTGAATATGAAAACAGTTCTTCACATGAGGTTGTCCAGTTGCCGGACATGGCTATTCCATTAAGTTTTGACTCCAATTGCCCTTCTCATAGATACCGATGGTTACTGGGAACTAATGAATGGCTTCTTCGGCCTGTTCTAGATTCCCAAGGATGGGATCATGATGTTTGTTTTGATGGGATCAGCTTGGATTTTTCTAAACAAATCAAAGGAAACCTTACAGCTTCAGTTGCAGGTCAGATGAGGAAGGACAAGGTGGATTTCAGTATCCAATCCGATTCTGGAGTAAAATTTGTGCATGGAAAGTACTTTTTTGTGTCAGCTTTTGACATTCTAACGGCAGGCAAGGCTTTGGTTTGCACTTTTCGTGGAGATTTCAAGTTCAAGAATTTGAACTGCAATAGTACAGGCTGCGGGGTTTCTCTGACTTCATTCGGCAAAATGCATTTCATTGGAGCTAAGCTTGAGGACTCTATTTCACTTGGTAAGAGGTTTAAGCTTGTAGCCAATACAGGTCGTCTTGTAGGCAATAGTCAGGAGACATACGGTGGAAGCGTGGAGGCAACAATAAGAGGAAAGGATTTTCCTGTGAGAGACGAGAAAGTTACCGTTGCTGCTAACTTCCTTACATATGATAAAGACATGGTTCTTGGAGGAAGTTTTCAGACTGACTTCCGGGTAGGTCGTGTTGCAAAGATGTCTTTCAATGCAAATATGAACAGCAGAAGCTTAGGTCAGATTTCATTTAAAGTCAGCACATCAGAGCATTTTGAATTGGGGTTAATAACGGCTGTTTCGCTTATTCAAGCTCTGTTCCATAAGAGAAATAAGAGCCATGAGTGGGAGAAGACTTGAGATTTAGGCTTCGTTTGGAACAGCTTTCATACTGCTTTCTAAAATAGTTTTCTAGTACAAAATTTTCTAATTCAAGAAATTTTTGTTCTAGAAAGCTTTTTAAAAAGTAACAAAAAAGCTGTCCCAAATGAAACAATGCAATTTTGTCACCTGTTCATTGTATTTTACGAGATATTTGCACAGGTTCACTGGTGAAGAAGGAATTTAGCTGACCGGTATCTATACATCTATTAATAATAACACATGTTTCTATTCAATTTGTTGATTATTTCCAGCAGCCAAGCTTTTTGGTAAAAATGGAAAATTAATGGCATCTACATCCACGTTGTCAGTATCGGATATCTACTGTTGTTGATTAATCAAGTTTTGGTCATAGTGAGAAAGAACTTCATGCAACTCAGGAAGTGCCGTGCACCACTGTTAGCACAGGTACATAACTAACCCTTTTACTTTCTATCATGCAATTTAGGATTTGTTTGGGATAACTTTTCTCTGCTTTAATTTTTAGAAAGCACCCATAATTTCATTTAGTTACTGCTTTTTTGTTGCTCTCATTATTTTTCAGAATTTTTTATTGTAAAAAGTTATTTATTACAACCGAATTAGCTGAGTTGTTTTTCTCACAAAAACTTCACAATCAATTTTATAAGTCGTTGCAACAATCTCTTATTTTCTCAATATATCATGAGAATTTTACATATATCTACTTTTCAGAAGCATCCCGATATGTTGTAGCAGATTTGTAAGGAGCAATAGCTAAATTTATGTTGCAGTGTTTTCATTAATGGAAGCATATTAGTCACATAACCAAAATTATGTTGAAGGAAACAAATAAGGCATCTAAATATCATTAACAAGTGGTATTTAAGCTCTTATTTTTGCAACTTCGGCCGCGGGATTGACCTATCATTGATCAACAAGAACAACATATTTTCTTTGATAATGTTTTATTTTGGGTATTCCTACGATTTGTTTAATTGACACAAATTGTTACTCAAGTCTTACAGATATTTCTATTATGGTCAGCTTCGATTCGATTGATTCTTGTCAAATTAGTATCCGCATGTTGTGAGGGCCATTTTAGTTATATAAAAATGTTTGATTATTTAATCATTAATTTTATGATTGAGAAGAAGGAGAATATGAGTTTTTTTTTTTTCTTGGTGAACTCTCTTTGATTGTTACTAATTTGATTTGCATTTTTTAGGGTTTTAACTATGTTCTGAATATTGAATATGTAATGCGGTCGGCATTCATTAGTGCTGCAATAAATGCGCGAGCCATAAATCTTTAGTTCAAAAGTTGGCAAATTCCTTCCAAGATCAGCAGTGTGTAGTGTTATCTAATTTTACAGGATCCATTGTTGTTATCAAGAATTCTCATGTTGATATATTAAGATATTTCATTTTGATTAACCTTTATGAATATTTTTATTACTAAACAAAATTATATTAGATTAATATTCATTTATTTTGAATTTAGATTGGGTGGTTAAAATGAAGAAGTGCTTCAATAGTGTTATGAGATAAAATAATAATATTTTGACTTAGGTTTCGTTTGGGATGGCTTTCTTACTGTTTCTTAAAACAGCTTTTTAGTACAAACATTAAAATTTTTGTACTCGAAAGATGCTTTAAGAAGCAGTAAAAAAGCCATCCCAAACGAAACCTTAGGCTTCCATTGGGGTTGCTTTCTTAGTTCTTTATAAATCAAATTTTTAGTATAAAAATTTAAAATTTTGCATTAAAAAACTGTTTTAAGAAGCGGTAAGAAAGTCGTTTTAAATGAACCCTTAGGCTTCAATTGGGGTTGCTTTCTTATTGTTTTATAAATCAATTTTTTAGAATGAAAGTTTGTTGAATTAGAAATTTTTTTATTAGAAAGTTGTTTTAAAAAGTCGTAAAAAAGTTGTCAAAATAAAGTCTTAAAAAAAAAGTTTTATAAAGCCATAATTAAGTTAGCAATGTTGTTTTAACTTGAGTGTTGAGAAGTGTAAAAAAAAAGCATTTATATCATTACAAATATAAGAAGAATTAGTATATGATTCATTCATAACATTTAAATAATTACAATTTATGATTAATCAATTAGTGATTAAATTACAGAAATTTAAGAATTATACAAGTATTGAAATATCCTTATTAATTTCATCTCAAATTGAATAACAAAATAAATAAATAAATCTTTCTTAATAAAAAAAAATGACTTAACTGGTTCATTCACAAGTCGAATAAATATAAATTTATTATTTAAGAATATTATATCAACAAATATAAGAATTTGAGAACAAATTAAACGGTTCATTTTTTGGATCAAAATTAGGTTAATAAGTCAATCTGAATTTAAACTAGTCAAAATTTTAGGCATGAATTGTATGCGCTTATTAAACGAGTTAATCAAACCTGAACTTTTTTAATAGGGTTCAAAATGAATTGGGGGTCATTTTTGACTTTTTTTTTTTTTTTTTTTTTTTTTTTTTTTTTTTTTTTTTTTTTTTCATTTTTTGACACACTCTGAATCATGCTTGCAGCCAAACAGGCTTAGACTTATTATTTTTATTTTAATTATTATAAATTATTTGAAAAAAAAAGTTCATTAAAATTGATTTGATTTATGGAAAAAATAATTTGAAAATGTCTCCAAAATTTCAATGTAAATTCAAAATTCAAAAGTTAACAAAATTTGATATTTAAAATTGAAATTTAAACATCTAAATAACTTAAAGCAATATATACATTTACCCTTCGCAATAATTTGCTGAGATGGATAAATTTAGAAATTATTTCAGCTCACAAAGAGCGAATATTTGGTCGAGAATATTTCTATGATTCATTCTCAAATTGTCTCTTGTCAGTAAGGATGTGATACATGTCTTATAACCGATATTTTCACCGACAAATGATACCACTGGTAAACGGTTATGATCGAGACCCTCTAATCAGGTGATTTTGCTGCCAAATGGCATAAATTATGGTCAAGGCTAGAGCCTGTATGTTCCTCGACAATTTCAAATACTTGAGTAATGAATCAATAAGATATGATTGATAGGGCACAAAGCCTTATGTTAGCTAAGGTGGATTCAAATTTGTCCACTTAGACAAATATTCACCCTAGGTCTACGAGGTACCTTTGGATGAAGCAACTTATAGCTGTTGACAAGGATCATTTTGTTAGGTTAGGTCGATTATCTCATCTGACTAAGTAGATTAGGGACCATGATGGCCTGGGATGACAGAACTATGAGATTTTGATCGGGTCTATCATTACTTCCCCACCATCCGCTTTAAGTATAAGATAATAAATTTTTAATTTTAAATATTAAAATATAAATATCAAAACTTTGCTACTGTATTTTAATCGAAAGTTCTCTCTTGTTATCGGGATGGGTAATTAATTATAGGGGCTTGCGCCTATAGGAAACATGAACTCAGAGCTTAAAGTCTTCGCTAAATGAGGGCGAAATCTTTAGGTAATGTCTTATCTAAAACTTAATATGCTTTGTGAAATTTACTCGTTAAAACTCTCCTCATGACCCGAAAAAGAGAAAGGGGTCACCGAGAGGGAGGGGCATAAATTTTTGTAGCCTGCATTAGGACAATAATATAAACTATTTCAGAACTAAAGACAACTAACTTTATGCTTGTACTAAAGTTTCTTGAAATCTTGATAATACTTGTAAAGTTTTTTTTGTTTTTTTTGTTAATTTTAAAGCTCATGCTGCTAACTTCACTCTTATTGCAGAGATCTCCTGTAGTTGGAATATTAACAAGGCATGATTTCATGCCTGAGCATATTCTTGGGTTGCATCCATTACTTAAGAAGAGCAGGTGGAAGGAGTTAAGATTTGTAGGTACACCTTTAATTAAAATTTTAAATTGACTGATTCTCTTCCTTCCTATTCAACTTAGGGAATCTCCGACCAAACTTTAAATACATGAATGACGTCGCTCACGAGCTCCAGCCGAACGATAAAAATTTTCAGTATTTGATTGCGAGGGAACAGGGCAACGTCAATATTGATGTCGCACTGTCAACCTGTGTAATTTTTCTGTCTCTACTTAATTTGACGAAAAAAATATGTCAAAGAAGAGAAAGACAGTTACCTTATCAGGAGATGAATCACCATTTTTTTATTTTTTACTGTATTTTGGAGTAAAAAAAAAAAAGAAATTTGCGGTTCGAAAGGCCATTACTTTGACTGTAACAAGGCCGGATACCCACAGCCCTTCCGTCAGAACCATTCGTCCCTTCTTTCCCTGTCAGATCCGCGACGCCTGATCAAAAACATCCGCCCGTCACTGCAGCTCTTCCCTCCTCTCCGATCAAACCAAAACAACTTCCCCACCGCTTCCAAATTTTCTCTACCGTCTGCTCGTGATTCCCGTGATGTGCTTCGATAGGTCAACGCGAGTCCTCGTTGCATGCTCGGCTGATGAATTATTCAACTTCTGCAAGTCTCATCCTTTTGCCGAGGAGAAGATGTGAGAGATATTGGAGAGGGAGATGTGTCAGATGACTTTGTGTGAGCCGAAGAACAACAATGCCCAGCACTTACGTGTTGTCTCTGTCGTCCCACTACGCGCTGGATTCCTTCCTGCTATTCACACTCTTCATCTTCTCTATTGCGTTGATGATTCCCACCGAAGTTCAAATTAGAGGATTCCATGCACCTGCCTGTTTTCCAACTACAAAGATCTCCCATCTTCGAAAGACTGTAATGTGGATCATTAATTGGGTCACCGTGTTTACTGTAAATGGAAAGGAGGGTGCTTCCCCCTACTGCGGGAAGCGGTTGATCTCTATTCTGTCTCCAATCTCCACCCAAAATTAGGTGGATGTCGCTCGCTAGTCGCTACCAATTGGCCTTAGGTGGCCTCAGGTGATTGCCGGATGGTTGAAAAAATACAACAGTCTCATATGGTGGTGGGATGGCTCAGACTCCTGTAATTTCTCCTAAATGAAAATGCACAAGACTTGAACAAATTAACAGGAGGCTTGATTTGGACAACAATGAATTTGCACATTGAATGACGATGAATTGAACTGAAATAATTTGAACTTAAACATGAACAAAATAACATGGGACTTGAGCTGAACATGAGCTACAGGGAACTTGAATCAAACTACAAGAGATTGAACTCCAATTTAATAAATGCATGATCGAAAATGAAAGAGTCAAAATCAAGTAATAACTTTAATTGTTCAAATACACTCGAATGAATGCCAATAATCAAGCTAATGCCTTGCAGATTTCAACATAACCTGTTTATAATTGATCGCAACGAATGTAACCTATCCAGAAGAAAAGATCAATTAGAACGTGCAACAATATGAGTACAATCAAAACACAAAACTTCAATGAGATATCAAGGAGTCGTCACATTGATTGGAATGCAAATGTTAATAGATGGATTAATCATACGAGCCACGAGTCATCTTCAAAGGACAACAAAAGGCTTGCAGCATGCCACATGACCCACCTATAAGCCACTGTAGAGGACTCATTCATGAATTGATTGATTTGAGAAAATTGCAATGTATAAGTGAGCATCAGTGAACTGATGAAGAACCCAAAATCATCAATGGAAGAGAATCCTGATGAATGTGTTGAATCATAAGAAAACTCCCGATGAATGTGTTGACAATACGAGCAATGGACTTGTGATGCTATAGTCTCCCTACAATTGTCTTCAGCTAACTCGCAAGTACATGTAGTAGTTCTCAAGAATGTTGAAAAACATACAAGTAAAAATAGTAGCTTGCTAACCAACATGCACAAGAAAATTGACGATGAGCATATTCCGTTCGGCTGCATATATTGACATGAATATGAGCATATTAAGATTACAGGAAAATGCGACATATCTACAGTATATGCGAATCATGTGCAAGCTATTGCAACAAGAACATTACAAAATCCCCGTAGTCAACATTAAGATGCAAAAAGGCACACCAAAATACACACAAGTTAATGCAATAATTTGTCATATGAAGTGCAACAACTTGTCAATCAACAAATATGGAAGACTAGGTAATGAACATTATTCATCCAACAACCGGTGTTAGCTTACAAAGGAACACATTGAACCAGCTTGCGAATGCATGCGACAATTCGTCAATTAACATGAATGAAGAGAACAGTGTCTAATGCAACAACACTGGATATCTTATATCAACAAACAATGAATTGACAATGAATGTGTATTCAAAAACTCCGAAGCAAATGTCGTCTTCATACAATCAATTTCACTTTATTGTAAGTGAATATATTGTCCTCTTACCAGTAAAGATGTATAACGTGCAACGAGAGTAGATGCCCACGAGCTGCTATAAGAGACCTGTTGTGCACTCAACTTATCACCTACAGGAAAATACAAAAAGACTATGATACACAAAAGCTTCCATGAGCTGTTGTGGAAGACCCATCAAATATTTTAAAATTTCCCCACACATGCATTGCAATATGTATACATATAAACACAAAGAAATGCATGTGCAATCATACACCCGTATAAATACACACTTGACGTCTAGGGACGCTGCGATGGTCAAACAATAAACCTAAGTTGAAACCCGATCCTCATATGTGGGCAAATATGAATTGATGTGGCTCGAGTTATCAAACAAATGTACTATTGTGGTTTCGATCGAGACATTTGTTTTATATATTCATATTAGGCCTCAAGATCGATCATTAAGAAAATTCATTAAATCAATGCATAAATCTTGCAATGAACTCAATCCTCTTTTGACAGGTAGGCAGAGTCGACAATGTTCAATCAATAAAATGAAAATTACTCATATATCCCGATGATGGTTGTGTTGAATGTAGAACTCAACCGGATGGGTTATTTCCAGATGTTCAAAATGCCACCTAAATGCCTATAAAAATCCAAAATTCAAAACTACCAAAATTTAAATATTTAAAATTGAAATCAATCATCAAACGCCTAAACCAAAATCCATGCACTCTCCACAATAGTTTGTCAAGGTGGAAAATTTTGAAATATCTCTTTATCTCATAAAGAGCTAATTTCTGATTGAGAATATCACTTGGATTCATTCTCAATTAGTCTCCTACCAGTAAGGACGTGGCACATATCTTTTAACATGTTATTTTTTCCGCCAAATGGCATCACAGATAAACGGTTATGACCAAGGCCCTCTGAACCTGGTGGTTTGCCATCAAATAACACCACTAAATTGGGGTTTTGACCAGAGCCCGTATGCTCCTCAATGACACTAGATTCTTGAAATATGAATTATTAGGATATAATCGATAAGGCACAAAGCCCTCTGTTAGCTTAGATGGATTTGAATTTGTCCCCTTAGACAAATATTCACCCAAAATCTACAAGGTACCATTGGACGAAGCAAGCCATAACTACTGACATAGATCCTTTTGTCAGGTTGGATCAACTACCACCTATAACTAAGTAGACGAGGGACCATAATAGTCCGAGATGACATAACTATGGGATCTTAATCGGGTTCATCATCCATTCCCCCACCACCCATTTTAAGTGCAAGATGATGAAATTTCAAATTTTAAATAACAAAATTTCAAATATCAACCCATGATGCTACTATATGCTAGATAATATGTATCTCTACATATATAATTGACGGCTAGCCTTAATTGAAAGTTCATCTGTTCCTATTGGGAGGGGTAATAAGCTATAAGGGCTTGCGCCTATAGGAAATCAGAACTAAGATCATAAAGTCCTCACAAAATATGGGTGAAATCTCTTGATAGTGTCTTATTTCAAACCCAATATACTTTCTGAAAATTTACCTCATAACCTAATACGCTAAAACTCCACCTCAAAAAGGGTAGGTCGGGGCCCAAATTTGTGAAGCCCACAGTTACTTTTTATTTTTACTGTGTAACATTTTTGTATAATATCTCTAACACTATAAATAAAAGTTGATGAACTACATTTTGAATTTTTATTTATAGATCCTAAAGTTTTTGATTGTATAATAACATTTTTTTATGGGGATTTACATACTTATCACTTTATAGCATATTATTTATATATCTAACACCTAAAACTTTAATATTTCATGTCTATCACTCATATAGAACTTTAATATCAAATATATCACTTATATATTTTATTCCTACCACCCATACTACTACAAACTTTAATATTTCATTCCTTGCATTTATATTTGATCTATCGATGATAAGTATACAATATTAGATATATAAATAGCATAATATAAAATAATTATGTTTATAAATCCCCCATTTTTAACATACTTCACACTCATCATTCTCTCATTCTTCGAACTTATCTAAATCTCTCTAAATTCTCTAACTCTTACCTAAAAAATTAGGTGCTAATAAGATCGGATGTCATCCACTAACAAAATTGAAATCAACATCCAAAAAAATTATCTTTAAAAGTTCAATTTAAACAAGTGATGAATATATTTATCAAAAATTAAAACACCTATCTTCTCATTTATATAAAAAACTAGATGAAATAAAACTTGAAGGGTACGTTGCCTTATCAATTAAATTCCCTATAATGAAAAATGATTATATAAAAAAGATATGATCTAATATTCTCCTAATTAAATATAATTTTCTCAACATTAAAAAAAATCTCATTTACTATCACCAGCATTAATCAGGGAGATTTTTTCCAGATAGAGAACCATAGATTGGATTCATAATAAAAAAAATGGCGAAATTATTATACACATCAACATTTAAATGCCCATTCATCTGCTTGCATAATCAAGAAAAATCTTTTGGTGCCAAGATAAAAGCTTATATAAGAATAGTAAACTAGTTGATAAAAAAAAGTTCAAGTCAATTACGGCTAAGGCTTTGTTTGGTACGGCTTTCTTACTGTTTCTTAAAATAACTTTTTAGTATAAAAATTTTAATTTTTGTACTAAAAAGTTGCTTAAGAAGCAGTAAAAGAGCCGTCCCAAACGAAATCTAAATCTGCTATTCTACAGTTGGAAATGGGTAATACAAACATCTTGTTTTCCTTTACACAGTCAGGAATAATTCCTTTCTTTCTTTTTTTTCTTTTTTTCTTTTTTTGGATCAAGTTTCTTTACTCAGTTCTAAGACTCTTCCCAAAGTCTTTTCTGATCTCCCATAGCTGTTCTCCAACTTCTTTCATCAATGGCCGCTTAGCACGAGTAGGAGCAGCACAATGAAACGCCAAACTAAGCATTTTTGTCACCACTTCAAGGTTTACATCCTCCTGTAACTTTGGATCCAGTACCTCTCTAACATTTCCTGCATCGAACTTACTGAAAGCCTGTAAAATGCCCCAAAAATATGAACAAGTTTTACAAAATGATAAGTATTATAACAAATTGAAGTTTTACATAAAATGAGTCGTTCATTACCCATCGGACGGTGATCCTTTCATCGACGATTCTCTTCATTTCAACCGGACGGCGAGCCGAAAGAATTTCGATTAGTAGTATACCGAATGAAAATACATCACTCTTGGGTGTGAGTTGGTAAGTTCGAAGATATTCGGGGTCGAGGTAACCAGCTGTTCCTTTTACTTTGGTTGATATGTGAGTCTGACCTGCTTCTGATGGTCCAGTTCTTGCGAACCCAAAGTCAGACACCTTGGCTCTAAAATTTTCAGTTAGAAGAATATTTGATGCTTTTACATCTCTGTGGATTATTGTCTTTTCTGTTAAGAATTAGGGGAAAAAAACATATCTGTTAAATGTGAATCACCCAGTAGAGAAGCAGGTTGCAGAAATAGATTTTTGACCAAGACAATGAGAAGCTACTTAGCAGAATAATGGGCTATCCTGAAATTTGCAATATACACTTCAGGTTATCGAATATAAGAAGTTCACTACTTTATATCTTCCGTCTTATCCCAACTATTTAAGCAGCTTGTAAATCCTTCCTCTCAATTTATTCATCATGGAGTTAAAGCATGAGAGAATTTAAAATTTTGTTTTTTTATATGTTATATTAGGATGCAAAATCAAATATGATAAATGATGGTTAGTCAAATTATAGTCTCATTATGTCATAGAACATCTAAACAAAGTATGAAAACTATAGCTTTCATAATTAAAATGGCATGGTTTGCATGTAATATTTGTTATGCAATAATGATCAAGGTCTAGGATTTTCAAAGGAGATCTAATGCTTTAAAATGATGGTAAATGTAAGAAAATATTCAATGCTAATAGAATTCCTTATAAATATGCAAAACATTTGCAAAATAAGCAGTAAGCATGTAAGGATCTGCAAGGAATCAAACTAATTAACAAAGGTAGATAATTGTTACTTTTAAATGATTCAAAGAAAATAAAAGAACTCAAATCTACGTATCATTAATAAGCCTCCTTGTAGAAATTATTCACAAGAATTCAAAATCAAATATAAAAACCTCAGCATGTTAACAGTTGATAATTGCATCTACGTATGTAGACAGCAGAAGAAACCCTCGACCATTTCGACCAATCACTACAACAACAACACCAAGCCTTTGTCCCATTACGTGGGGTCGACTACATGAATCATTTTTCGCCATTGTATCTTGTTAAAAGTCAAATTCTCATTTAAATCTAATAAAAAAAAATCATTTCTAATATTTTATAACCAAGTCTTTTTAGGCCTACCTCTAGATTTCTTAACATAAGTCAAATCTAATACCTCAACTTTTCTAATTGGGTCATCGGAAGGCCTCCGTTTAATGTGACCAAACCATCCAAGGCGACTCTCTCTAATCTTATCTTCCACTAAAGCTACTCCAACCTTATCACGTATATGCTCATTTCGTATCCTATCTCTAAGGATAAAGACATTCATCCACCTAAGCGTTCTCTGCAAAACTTAACTTATTATTATGCTTAACTTAGTATTATCCTTTCGACCAATCACTAAATAAATCAAAATGGATAAGAATGAGATAACCAACCCGCATACTTAAATAAGAATATTGCATCTTGGCGGAGTGTTGTAAGAAGAAATGTCTTCACATCCAAAGAGAGATCTTTTCAATAGCCAAAAGTATTTATAGAAGAATATGATATACCCATAACTAACAATGAAATTAACATGCACCGGAGTAAAGAAGACTCAGTATACTTTCAATCAACTGCATAAAACGGTTCATTGTAATCTTCACACGTTTAGCTTACGTCATGGTGTGTGTCCTAAATTAAACAAATCACTGGCTAGGACTTTTATTTGCCATGGAATGTTGAACTAATAGCATCTGTACCTGCATATACATGGAGATATGTCAAGGCATGGGCAACGTCTATTGCTATTTCAAGTCGCTGATTAAAATCCAGAATGTGTCCATGCAGACCTGTGGAAAGTAGATAGAAACATAATTACTCCAACAAGTATAAGATTAGAAATGATTAAACCATATTAAACAGCTTACCATCAAGGTGTTCTCTGAGAGTACCATTTGGAACATACTCCGTAACAATAATACGTTCGTTTCCTTTCTCGGTGTAACCAAGTAATCTCACTAAACTCCTGTGTTCAATTTTTGCAAGAAGTTCTACTTCACTACTGAACTCATCTCGAAGAGTCCCAAAATGTTCCTGTCAAGAAGATAACATCAAGAAAGTTCCAGGATGACAATTTTTATGAAGAGCTCATTTTTTACCTAACAGTAGTAAATATATATACTGAAACCAAATGCCAACCTCATCATCATCACCACATTAGCCTTATCATGATTATTAGGAGTTGGTTTTAGGAATCCTTATTCTCAAATCTTTCCTACTAAGTGCTATTTGAAGTATTAAGGGATTGTTGGTTTGAAGTAAGATAAGTGTAAAGTATTTCAAATATAGGATTTTAAAAATATTGTTATTTGGTTTGAAGATTTTTTTTTTGAAGTATTTAAAGTTCACCTTCTAGTTTAATTTTGATGTATTTAAAAATCGTTAGATTTGACTGAGTTTCGAATACACAATAAATTGTATTCTATTGTCGCCACGGTCACCACTTGCCGTTGCTAACTGCCACTACCTCCCATGCCGCTCCCGTCCCCTACCACCGACTAGGCAGCGGCCGCCACTATCATTGAGCTTTAAATTGCATTGATTTTACACTCATCAAAATAACTTCAAAAGATTTCAAATACATCACATTCTATTTTCAGGAAACCAAATGATATCTACTCATTTTCCCTAGAAATCCTTCCACTTTAATCCATACACTAAGCTTATTAGTGTATTCCAACCCTTTGATTATCTAGTAATAAATATAGAAGGAAGCATGGAAACTTGAAATACCAAAGCTAAAACAAAAATCCTATGATATTTCACTTGGTCCTAAATATCATTGGACACGCTGCAAGCCAGCACAAGACATGCATTATACTAGAAATGGTAAAAATCAGAAGGCGTACAAAAGAAACTAATATTAAAAAGTTTTAACAGAACTAGAAAAAGCTTTCAAATTAAACTTTCTAGCTACGATGAAGGGGAATATCCTTGATAATGAGGAAATATTATGATGCGGACATCCAACCGTCTATGCTAATCCGAGGAGGAGCTGAAGATCGACGGCCGAGATCACTTTGTTTTATTTTAGTTTATTAAGTGTATTTTGATTTAATTTTGCAATTTCCCTTTTTACCCTTTGCCGCCGGATTTTCACCTCCACACGAAATCCCCCCATACCCGAACCCATGCCGCCAGCTCCACCCCATTAGCCGCCGACCGAACCTTCCTCTCCACCTCCTTTTGGATTTCCTAATTTGGTTGGGTTAATTTAGGGATTAATTTGAATTTGAAATTATTCAAATTCAAATTTCAAATTCTTTCCTAATTTAGTTCATCTATTTTTGAAAAGTGCGTAATTGAAATCAATTTGAAATTTAAATTCAAAATCTGATTTATTGTCTCACTTTCATAACTCCTAAATTCAAATCTTGAAGCCTTAAATGCTTTCATTAAATCCCTCCCATGTCCCTTAATGCCACGGCTCCCACCTGATTGTTTTTGGAATTATTTCCTAAAACCCACCCTATCTAATTGAAACAATTCCATATCTTCCTTCACACCTAGGCTCTAATTTTATTTCATAATACTAGATATGAGAATTAGGAAATAACAGCCCGTGGCTCCTTGCTGGAATCAATTTTTCTAAAGCATTCACTCCCTCTCAATCCCGTGAGCTCCTTTCCCACCCGTCTCCCTCCTCTTTATTTCCTTCCATGTATGATTTCCATTCAAATTCCTAAATCAATTCCCATTAGAATTCAGATTAGTCCTCCTGACGTTATCTATTCATTCCTAATTAAACCCATTGATTAGGTATGCCTTCATTTTCCCTCCACGGATAATTCCCCACTCCTTCCTATGTTATTACAGGAATTGATTCAGAGCCTTAAAGATCTCCCCAAGTCATTAATTCCTAAGCCTAGGTATCCGAATTTTCCAAGCAGCTTTTGGAAACAAAATTAGCTGAAGTTATTTCCAGATTTCATTAATAGGGGTTGGAGCGTGCTTCCTCTTCAAGAGCAGGCTGACATTTGAATTTCTCTGGTCTCCACCGCCTATTCCTCCCACATGGAACTTTCTACCTTCTAATACTGCAGCCCAGGTTTTCCCACCCCTGCTCTCACGTCTCCAGCAATAAGAAGCCTATTAGTTGCTGTTTTTCTACCACAGCAAATTGCTGTCCAGCAATTCCTGTTTTTCTCAAGAGAAAATCTGAGATTCTTCTCAGGTTCTGGGCAAAGAAATCAGAATTTCCTTCAGATTTTGGAGAGGAGATCCTCTCCCTAACAATCTCCTACCCGTTCTACATCATATTATAATAATAAGTAATGCATATTTTTTTATGAATAATTAGGTTCATTTGATATTTTAGATATAATAATGCAATTCAAAGTACATGTGAAGATGATTATAGATTTTTATGTTGGTTAGAACATAATCATGTGATTGGTTTTGTTTCCTATAGCTACAGCGCAAAATATAATTTCACCTATCCATTTATTAGTTAATTGCAGCAATGCATAAGCTAGAAAGTTTCTAAGTTTACAACATAGTTAGCCTCTGCATCGGTGCTCTAGGTGATTTGAAGGTTGAAAATCTCCTACCCACTACTTATGTTGTGTCATCTAGTGTCTTTGACAAATCTATCTCACATAACAATGGTTGCTTCATTAGCCTCTATCAAGCTCATCCAAATGCTAATGGTGCTCTCTATCCCTACCTCTATTGCTAGAGCCTACTACTTAATCAATGGTTTACCATCCACTATTATGACTAATGTCTTTTAACTTCTTTATCTATATACATATGATTTTACTCTAACTCCTCGAATTTTCAATTGTGTTTGTTTTGTCCACTGTCTTTATCCTAGATATGATAAATTCTCCCTTCAAGTCATAAATTTATCCTTTTCAGATATTCTAATGCCCAAAAAGATGACCGGAGCTATAATCCATCTATAAATCAACTTTAGCTCATTGTTGATGTTAACTTTCATTAGGTCTCCCTCAATTACCATTCTAATATCACAGATCTCATCAATTTTCTTGTTGAATACTATTATGAATCTAAAAATTCTTTTCTTCTCTATAATTTCCTTGTATTGATTTTGGTCTACAAGATAATCCAAATTATGCTCTTCGATCATATCAAGGTGCAAACAATGATGAGTGAGGAAGTTACAGTATTGAATGACCGATAGATCTCCCGATGATGATCATATAATATAAATTCAAACTCAAAAAATTATGAAGTACTATGACTGTTGGAGTTGCATCTCAAGTTTCATTTGCAGTGCTAAAAAATAAGAAATTCTCTCCTATTTTATTGGTTATAGAGTTCATCTACAAGACATGACCCTATCATTTTCTTAATTCATAGCTTCGAACTTTAGGTCTTCCTTTCTTATAATGGCAACAACACCAATCAGATATCTTGTAAGGGCAACAATACCAATCAGATAATTATCATTTCCTTTTACGTAGATGAAATTCATGATGGATTGAGACCATTAAAGGTAATTGATCCCATTCAATTTGTGTCCTGTAATGGGAAGAAGGTTGTTGTTTGACATAGTACCATTGAACATGGTAGGAACTTTGGGTTTGTAAGTTAGATCAAAAGCAAAGTATGTTTATCTTTTGTCCATGTTGTACTTGGTCATTATAATAGCTTAATTCTACAACCGAGCGAAGGATGCGATCAAATAAGCAACTTGGATAGATCTTCAAAGAGGCAACCTATAGAGGTTTGAGAGGTGGCAATTGCAAATTGTTAAGGTGAGTAATTACACTTGATCGAAGTGCGAGTTCATCATATATGGTTACATCTGGATTCAACATTCGGGAGAGATTTCTGAGTATCGACAAACCATGTGTGATATACATGATAAGGGAAGAAATCAGACTAGGTGGGGATAAGCAAACAACTACAACATAGACAAGAGACAAAGGTGGCATTCTTTGAAGTCGATAGGAAGATTTTATTGAAGGGATCTGCGCCTGATGCTTTGATACCATGCATAACTTTGAGAGAGAAAAAAAGCTTCTGCAAATTTCTTTAATGATAGAAACCATACGACATAAATAAGAGATAGGAAAACAATCTCACTCCTTGAATTGACGAGCTTATTACCAAATTGCCTCCATATACTAAAACATGAATGAAACAATAAAAAAAATCTAGTAACATACTATCTAAACCTAATTAGGAAAACAAACTAAAAAGTAATGAAATTCTACAAGAGAAAAACTAATAACATGGCATTTGGAAATAGATTTAATGGTACCAAAACCAATATCTACCAAAACCTATATGCATATTTTTAACCAAATCAAAATTGGTTCAATTTCAGTCGCTTTTTATGCAGTTGCTATCGTGAGTGTGGAAACAACTATTGCTACACTTCATGTAGGCGTCATTTAAGCTGCATGAAATCATCATTTAAATATGCACGTGCTCCAAGAAGAGCACTAAAGAAACCCTCAATCCCAATCATAATCATCGATACTTTTGATTTCATGTTTAATTCCTCTTTCTCCAAATTTCTATCCTCCATTATGCATGTCATATCCAATATCACTAGCAACATCCACCTTGAGCCATGTGTTTAATTGGGCAAGTTAGGAAGGTTAATTAGTCTAATGTGCAAGTATTTCTCAACAACAAGATGTTAAGTGATGCAGGACTAAATGCGTAAATGGATGAAATAAGAATTTGCACGAGTTCTTGATTTAATCAATTTAAAATTATAACTATTAGCAAATCAAAACGATCAAATAAAACATAAGAGCGGTCACGTCCGTTTAGGCTAAGTTACATGCTAAGCACTTAGAGAATCAAAACAATTTAGAAATTCAATAACATGCATAGAAGTAGCGTTCAACAGAATCTCTAATCTAACAATTAGATTAGAAACATAGAAAGTACACTCACCCTACATTTACTAAGCTTTGGCAATGAAAAAATAAATAAATAAATAAATAAAATCCTACGTTTACTAGGCTTTGGCAATGGCGAAACTCGACTCCTTGGGATTCATCATCACCTACAAGATTAGAGGATTAGAAAGATAATTGAAGAGGGGAAGAAGTTCACCTTAGTCAAACCGGTAACAAGTAGTCGATATGTTGAAGAAGCAACCCAATTCCTTCCAAAATCTGAGAAGATTTTCAGATTTTCTGGCCAAAATCTTAGAGAAAAATCTCAGAGTTCACAATGAGAAATTAGAAAGAAAATAGGCATTCAAAGGTAGCTGAGAAATCCAAGAGAAAGAAGGGAGTTGGTAGAGAGAAGAAGGGGACGAGTGAGAGAGGGAGACGGGTATAGGGGCGGTAATGAAGGAAAAAGAGAAGTGAATGAATTTCTTTATTTTCAGAAGTGGATTTACCACTTAGGCAATAATTTCATTCAATCCAGGTGAGGGGAAAGTCGGCAAAGAGGGATTAAGTGACTTTCAAATTATTTCCTAAGTATTATGTTGAAGTTTAGGAAATAATTTGAGAAGGGATTAATGGGAGATGGCATGGGGGCCGGCGGCAGGCATGTGTGGGGGTTTGATTGATGAAAGCAATGGAAGATTTCTAATTTAGGTTTCAAAATTAGGAAATATTTAATTAAGATCCTCTTGAATTTAAAATTCAAAATTAGGTCTAAAAGATAGAGGTAGACCTAAAAAGACTTTGTTAGAAAATATTAGAAATGACCTTTCTTTATTAGATTTAGATGAGAATTGGACCCTTAACATGACACAATGAAGAAAAAGGATTCATGTAGCCTATCCCACATAGTAGGATAAAGGCTTGCTGTTGTTGTTGTTGACCTTCATAGCCCACAAAAAAGGATCACAAGATTTTCCTAGCCCCCAAAAAAGATAAGTCAAATTTTTTCATCAAATGAGAAATATCAAAGACATCTAGTAAAAATCTCATGTGGAGGAAATTTTCCACATATTTATAAAATATTGCTTATGCACTAAGAATACATAGCAGCAGCAGCATTGAATCTATACTTGGTTTGCAAAAGCAGCCCAACCGAACTCAAGATCGAGCGAAATTAAACAAATTAAGCACTTAATACATGCGTGTAGTCATTTGTCACAGGCATTTAACTGCAAAATTAAATCTAGCACATCACAGCTTCATTGAGAATAATATAATGCACATGCTCAATTAATGACAAGAACAGCCAGTTTAGGGCCGGGTTGATTTTTATTATATTAATTTATGTGGCAATAGAGTTAGTGCACATGATCACCTGCAAACAATGAAACCGCCATGGCAACCTGCAGCTTTGCTCAAGGTACCCAAACATATATCAATATCATTTTAGTCATTTGTCACAGGCATTTAACTGCAAAATTAAATCTAGCACATCACAGCTTCATTGAGAATAATATAATGCACATGCTCAATTAATGACAAGAACAGCCAGTTTAGGGCCGGGTTGATTTTTATTATATTAATTTATTGTGGCAATAGAGTTAGTGCACATGATCACCTGCAAACAATGAAACCGCCATGGCAACCTGCAGCTTTGCTCAAGGTACCCAAACATATATCAATATCATTTTCACACTTGTAGATTTCTGGAACGCCGCCACCATTCTTCCCACATACAAGAGTTGCATGAGCCTGAAAAACTTAGAAATCTTACAATATTAAATTAACACATAGCAAAGTTGGAAATTAAATTAAAAAAAAAAAATTGGGATTTACATCATCAATCACCAGTAAAAATCCGTATTTTCTGCGTAGATGGATGAGTTCCATTACTGGAGCGAAATCACCATCCATACTGAAAAGGCTGCATGATCATTAAAAAATTTTCTTTATTTAAACGTTAGAACTAATTAGTTAAAACCAAGATATTGTCAGCCCGAGTTCAAAAAGTACATGACATTTAATGACCCGGGATATTAATGTAAAATCACACAAGGTTAAACATATCCAAGCAACATCCTTATCAGACAATTTTTACCTATCTGTTATGACAACTTTCTTGTTTATTTTGCAGCAAGATCTGTAAAATAACATATATTGAAAACCATGAGACTGAGTCAAAAGAAGCGTGCAGCAGAAATCAATTCAAAAAATACTGAAAACATACAGCAGGGTATTGAGATGATCCATGTCGCAGTGCTTATAAATAAAAACTTCTACTTGACGAAGCTGTTTAGCGAGGCGAATACCATCAATTATTGATGCATGGTTCAAGGCATCAGAAAAGATGGCAATTCTTTCTTCTTTAGATGGTTTTCTACCAGCAACCAAAAGAGAGCTAACACTTCCTAAAGCTGATATCAACGCCATGTTTGCAGCAAATCCAGTAGGGCAAAGAAAGCAATCCTGCAAGCTCACAAAATCAGATGACACGGAAATAACAGATCTAATGCTTCTTATTGATAACTAGGTTAAGCCTTTGTTTATGTAACGGAATGTCAGCAAATAAATTGAGGGGACAAAAAAGCAGCAGCCAATCTGCCTATGCAAACATATATAATCAGATGCAAACATGAGTTGGCCATCCCTCCTGCATTACATTTACTGGATATTACAAAGAAATCCCATTGCTATAATGACAAAATGACAAGATGACTTCCTCTTTACAAGCCAGCAAAAACCAGAAGGGTACCACAGCTCAAAAATAAAAGCACAGCGAATCAAGGAGAATGTAGCCCATTAATCTGGTCCAGCTTTGATTATAATTATAAAAAGGCCTTAAAAGTTCAAAACAGGAAGGGAGAGAAGAAAGAATCAAGAAAAGTCATTAACGGAAGAGCCAGAAGTTAAATTGGAAAGGAAACTATCAAAACTAAAAAATGTACAGTTAATAGGGAGCTAGGCATGATGTGATGCAGGACTAAATGCGTAAATGGATAAAATAAGAATTTGCACGAGTTCTTGATTTAAGCAATATAAAATTATAACTATTAGCAAATCAAAACGATCAAATAAAGCATAAGAGCGGTCACGTCCGTTTAGGCTAAGTTACATGCTAAGCACTTGGAGAATTAAAACAATTTAGAAATTCAATAACATGCATGGAAGTAGCGTTCAACAGAATCCCTAATCTAACAATTAGATTAGAAACATAGAAAGTACACTCACCCTACGTTTACTAAGCTTTGGCAATGAAAAAAATAAATAAATAAATAAAATCCTACGTTTACTAGGCTTTGGCAATGGCGAAACTCGACTCATTGGGATTCATCATCACCTACAAGATTAGAGGATTAGAAAGATAATTGAAGAGGGGAAGAAGTTCACCTTAGTCAAAGTCCGGTAACAAGTAGTCGATATGTTGAAGAAGCAACCCAATTCCTTCCAAAATCTGAGAAGATTTTCAGATTTTCTGGCCAAAATCTTAGAGAAAAATCTCAGAGTTCACAATGAGAAATTAGAAAGAAAATAGGCATTCAAAGGTAGCTGAGAAATCCAAGAGAAAGAAGGGAGTTGGTAGAGAGAAGAAGGGGACGAGTGAGAGAGGGAGACGGGTATAGGGGCGGTAATGAAGGAAAAAGAGAAGTGAATGAATTTCTTTATTTTCAGAAGTGGATTTACCACTTAGGCAATAATTTCATTCAATCCAGGTGAGGGGAAAGTCGGCAAAGAGGGATTAAGTGACTTTCAAATTATTTCCTAAGTATTATGTTGAAGTTTAGGAAATAATTTGAGAAGGGATTAATGGGAGATGGCATGGGGGCCGGCGGCAGGCATGTGTGGGGGTTTGATTGATGAAAGCAATGGAAGATTTCTAATTTAGGTTTCAAAATTAGGAAATATTTAATTAAGATCCTCTTGAATTTAAAATTCAAAATTAGGTCTAAATCAAATACTTTCCTTAAATAGAGGGGCTAATTTAGGAAATAATTTGAGTTCAAATTTGAAGGAATTTGAATTTCAAATTGATCCCAGTAAGCCCAACCCAATTAGGAAAGAAAATAAAAGAGGCAAGGGGATTAGTGGCCGACGGCTATGGCCTTGGCCGGCGGCAAGGGGGATTGGGGATGCTTGGCCGTGGAGTTTGGAAAGGGAGGAGATGATGGCTTGGTGATGGAGAAAGGTTTGGGTGTAATGATGTCCGGTGGTGGTGATGGGAGGAGTAAAGACAAAAGAAAAAGAAAGACCACGAACCCGGCCGTCTCCAAAGTTGGTGGGTGATCCGTTCTCCCTCTCCTAGGGATTTCTCCAAAGTTCTCTCCAAGAACTCTCTAACACTCTCAACACACAAGAACAAGAAAATTTTCTCATAATAATCATTCATTCCATGAAACAATAAGCAAAGGGCTATATATAGCCAAGTACAATGGACTCAAGAAATAAAAGACTCAATTGCCCTTTGGGCTTACATATGATAATTCCCATAAGAGGGGTACAAAGGGAAATAATAAAAGACACCTATAAAATAAGAAAATACATGAAATATAAAATACACCAATGACTCCGTAAAATAAAGACTCGATCGTGGCCGTAGATCGGTGGCCACGCCTTAATTCATGCTCTGATGTCCCCATCATTAAGTTGCTAGGATCTTAAGAGGCATCTAGAATATTTCAGTAGAAGATGACACTAATAACATAGTATATCAAGACCATAACAACTCTTTTATTTTCTTGTCTTGAAAAGATTTTCACTTGCTAGTATTGTGCTGAATTGGACTATGTTGGTTCAATATATATAAAAGGTTACCTTGCTAGTACTGTGCAAGTGAGAAAGCATAAAGCAGCGCTGGGAGTGTTGAGAGCAGAAACTAACCCTGGACATGTTGAACAGGAAGCACCATCAAGAGTATCTTCCTAATTGAGGTATGCCTTTTACAAAAGATTCTCCAGGGAAAGAAACTTAACACTGACTATTTTCAAATCTCCATTTAACCATGTTAAATATGGAAGCACAGCAGGTGTGCACCACGGGCTCCTTGTGGAAAATAGACATAATATTTGGGATACAGGATGGCATAAACTTTAGTCATGTAATAGAATACACAATATGGGATTTGGGAAACAGGATAGCATAACATAGAAAGTTCCCATAACCCGGGTTTCACATACATGAGTAGAAACACATATTCATATGTTTATATATTTAAACATATGAACTATAGCTAGTACATGCAAAAACATAATCATCCATTCATATATATGATCATAAAGACATGCAAAATATTATATTTAAAAAAGTATGAAGATATATTAGAAAAATAAATTGAAAAAAATAAATAGCAAATATCCTGACGGAATAACAAGCATATAATCTACCTAAATTTAGAGGGTATTGCATGTTGAAAAATTTTAAGTAGGCTAGAATATTAAGCATATATGAACGCAACCAATATACAAAATTCAAAGAGGAGAAATCCCAACCACAAAAAGGAAAGATTTTGTGGAGGATATCTGCCAAGCGACAATTCAAACATTTAAGAATAAAATGTCAGTCATCAAGTTTAGCCACAATATGACATCTAAAATTGATCAAAATTGGGCATGGAACCCGGTCCCAAATCAAACCAAACGACAAGGATAAGGAATTCAATCTTCTGAATATAAAAAAACTTATTCTAGCTTGAAAGAGAATATGCTGTCAAGTAATTTAGCTCCAGTAATTAAATGCAACAAATTAAACTCCCAAGTATTTGACATAAAAAGGTTTGAAACTTAATCAAAAGATGAAATGAAATTATAGTCTACGCTTGTTTGGCAACGCTCTACGGTTGTTGTACAATTTCACTTGTACTAAAAAAAAACCATTGCTACTCTCATAGAGATGGATGAGTTGCTTTTCAGTTTGCTGCTCAATATCATTAAGTTATGCAAAAGGTGCATATGCATAATAGTGCTCTTGTTGTATGTTTACCAAACAAATCAAAATTGTGATATGTTAGGCAATGCAAAGCTACTGAAAAAAAACTATAAATGAGGCCTTGTCAACTAAAATTGGTTTGTTGTTGATTTTTGGCTTCCAAAATTGCTAATTTTAGTTTGGAATGGGGTTAAAAAAGAATACATGCATATAATTTCAATGTAAGAACTTAATTTCAAACTACATTCTTTCTTCCATGCTTTAGTTTTATAACAGAAGGTCTATCAATCATTTTTTGAATAAGGTACTTAAAGTGCACATCATCTATAGTTTATGTTGCAGCAGACTGCAAACTAGTGGTTTGGATAAAAATAAGGATTAAGACAATAATTAAAAAGGTAAAAGGTGATTACCTTCTTTGCTCGTTTTACTGCTACAATCTGACCATCACCAAGAATACCCTTGTATACAGTTCCAAATCCACCTTCACCTAGCTTTAGTGAAGGCGAAAAGTTTTGAGTGGCTTTGATGATCTGATTCACAGTAAGTTGCAATGATCCAATTCTATTTTGTTGCGGAGATAATGAAAAACGAGATGGACTTTGAGGTACTTTATGTGGAGTTGTCAAATTTTTGTCAGGAGATGCGGATACATCTAAAGGAGTAACTGAATCCGCTGCAATAAGCAAACTCATTTGATAAGAATGAGGCTCGCTGAAAAATCTCACCGAATACAAACGTAGTATCAAAAATCAACCATATTATTAATATCATGAACAATTCAAATGGTCTTTTGGAAAAATAAAGCAATTTAAAGTTCACTTTCCAATGTGTATTAAGCATCTCCAATTGAATAATACTTGCTTTGTAATCAGAAAAATAAGTACAATTATGTTCTTCCATTCAAAAAACAAAATGATCAATCAAAATCTTAGATTTATACAAGGCATGTCTTTAAGGGAATATTGAGCTACAGTAAACCACAGCATACTTGGATTTGCAGCAACCTTGATACTGTACTTCACAGGTGAAAATCTACAAGTATAATACATCACAAAATACTCTAAAAGTTCAAAATTTTGAGTCTCCTTATTTAACTTACATGAATTTGTTTCATTGGCTAGAGCTTTCTGTTCAATTGGTTCTTTCCTCCTTGCACGAAAGCAGGGACAGATTACAGCACAACATAGAAGAAACATTCCTGGAAAAGCCAGAAACTTGCTTTTTGGTGGAATTTTTAATCTAAGATCTTTGACTTCGTACTTTGACAATTCCTTCCTGCTTAGCCGATCCAATTTAGAGGAATCTTTCTGAGGCTGCAACAAAAGTTTTCTACCTGCTGTATGAAAAACTTCCCCTGCAATTAACACAGATGTGGCAACGGAAAAAGACATCAAACACCAATCTCATTTGATGAAGAAGAAAAGCCTTTCAAAGGAAATTCCATTCCAGGGCTGTAGCATGTATCTAGCATTCTAGAAAACAAAAAGTAACATATTTGATAATTTAAACAAACATTTCTGAAAATAGAAAAGACTATATATGCTGATAACCTGTTCAAACCAAGCAGACTCATCATGAAAATCCAATATTAGCAAGACCACGATTACATAAGACTCTTATCAACTATCAAGTATCAACAACGGTTTATACAAGGCAATATGCTATCTCACTTATTCATACTTTGATGCAATACAAGCTTTCTTTGTCAATGAAAATTCAATAAATTACTGCTTCATCTAACAACTAAAGCACAATCTTCAACTCCATCATCCTAACACGACATCTGATGGAAACATAAAAAACTGCTAGTCTTGAAATCATCTACTCCATTAATTTGTACGCTAATTTAAACGAATCAAAATATTAACAGCACAAACAACAACAAAAACTCATGTGAAACAGGAAAGAAAATTACCAGAAACAGCATCATGGTCCAAGCCAGCAATATACTTGAAATTCCGAGCGCAGTACTTTCTAGCTATCTCCCCCCACTCCTCCACCCGAGAATCAAACTCCAAACATTTACTTGCTAAAAAAAACGCCAACGCCTCGCACATCAAAACCCGATCATCAATCGGTTGACCGTTTACAAAAACCCTATAGCCATCTTGCAATCTTAGATATCCAACGCGATCGGAACTGCAGATTCTCGAAACACCTCTCACCGATTCACCAACCGCAGCCTCCGCGAACGGCGAAGCCACAAGTATGAGGAAAGCAAGGATCGAAGCCATCACTGCAGGATTCGAGCACAGCCAAAGCTACCCAAGAAAGACATCTCGAGCTCGAATTGGACTGCAAGAGAAATCCCAAATCCGTGAAGAGAATCGTAAAGGAATTGATACAGGGCAAGTGAATTGTGGAGGACCGGATGGAAGAGCACGAAAGTGGACCAAGATGGAGCTGGGATGGTAGCGGCTAACCGGGAAACTGGCGGCTTACCTGTACGGACAGATGGTAGCTGGTGACGGTAACATTAGTTCTTGGTCACCTCGTAGACCGGCGGTCGAGAGAAAATCGGGGTGAAGAACACGGTTCGGCCCGCGGGATTATAGGCTTTCGGGCACTAAAATTTGATTTTTTTTGGGACTAAAATTTTTTTTAGTAGAAATTTGATTTAGAAAATAATAAGAAAATTATTCTAAATGAAATTAAAGATGGCATGATAATTTTTGCACTGCTTTGCTTTCAAAATTATAATTATAATTTTTATTTAATTATATTATTATTATTTTTAATAATTTTTTATGCTACAAAATTATTATTTTTAGCAATTTTTTAAAAAATATTTTTTTTTTTCATAATAATTTTAAAATCATCTCTACAATTGAAGTTGTCCTAAATAGAATCTAAAATAATAAAAGAAGGCCCATAAGAAAAATTGAGTCATCAATCATATGACATGCTTGTAGAGTCAAATTTATATGTTGTATTATATTAATAGTTTTATTTTCAAGCCAATTATTACATGACAATGTGTTTTGTATTTTTCCAATAGAAAGTGTGATTATTTTTTGGCATACAAGATAATAAAAGAAAAATTTACTTTAAAATATACACTTGAATAAATCTAAGGGGCTATTTGGTTTGCTGTATTTAGGGTGTAGCTAGAATAATCAAAATGCAGGGGTTTTAATAATTTGGATGTTTTATTGAATGAAATGCAGTGCATTCTATTCTAGTTCATTTTTTATGTATTTGGAATTCCTCCAATTTGGGCAATTTCCAAATACATCGCAAACGCAATAATATTGCCACCCTTTGTCGGCCACCTCCTCCCGCTAACAGCCACCGCTGCTGTCATGACTCGGCCCTGATGCTCGACTTAACAATACGGGAATTAAAAGTCGGACAGTATAATCAAATCATTACAATTCATAAGCAATACAATATACAATTTTTTTCATTCATTTGAAGAGCCACTAACAAAATTTTCTTAAATACTGAACATTTGTATAAATCATAAATTAACTATTTTCATTATTGTGTCGTCGTCTATAAACAAACTCTTTCTTTCCAACCATTTCTAATTCTAGAGATTTACCTGAATCAGTAATTTGATGGGTTGAGTTTACTAAGTAAACTTAGTGGGTGATTTCTATAATATATATATATATATATATAGTACAATATATATAACCTTTGATAAATATCTATTCATTTAACATTTGATATACTTTTTTGATTCTTTGATTCATTATGTTCCATTCATTCCTTTATCTATATCATATCATATTCATATATAACATTTATAATATTTTAACATGTATCCATTTTTTCATTTAATTAGTACGGGAGCACCGTCTAAATGTACCAAATGTACAATCATTTATATTTATTTTTCCTTTTCTATAATATTTTCCTTTTACTTGCATGAGTACGTTGCTTTCCCATCCAATACCATACGTGGATGAACTCCTATAAATTTTGCATGCATTTTTTTCTCTTATTTATTTATTTATTTTCATTTATTCATATATCATTCCTTCGTATGTATATATACCTCTTTCACATATACATATACTTTCATTCATGACATTTCATTCATTCATTTTCAGTTATAATAATATTTATATTCATTTATATATTTGAACTTACATTGCTTCACACATGATAGTTTCCAAAAAGAAGTAAAACCTTTGAAGTAAAATCATTATATAAAATATTCTGTCATGTTTGAAAGAAAAAAAAAATTAAAATTTTCACAACTATAATTATCCACTTTATTTTCCTCTTCCAATCTTCGTCTAGTATTGAAAATTATTCACCATAACATAATAATTTAATTAATATTATATATCTCAATAAACATTTGATTTCTTCTACAAAATTTACCTCACAATATCTTCTTTCCTGCCTCATAAATCTTCTTTCCTCCACCATCAAACCAAAGTCTATATCACTTGGATTCTTCCAATCTAAATTAAAATAAGTTCTCATTATTAATTCACTATAAGAAACGAGAAAAAGAAACTTAACTTAAAACTAATCACTACCTTTCTTTAAGAAGGAAGTCCAAAGTCCAATCTCCTTAGTCTTCCTTCTCCCCCAATTCTTTCTCCTCACTTTCAATCTCTTCATTTTTCCGTTTATGAAAATATCACTTGCTTTGAATGAAGTAAAACAAGGAAATTTATATAAAAATGGAAAAAATTCAACAAACATTCTTCCTCTTCTCTTCGATCGTTCCTCTCGATTATCATTGTCTCTTCCAAATCTCCACTTCTTTAGCGATAAGAATGGAAATGAGTTGATGATTCTTATTTCTGAATATGATTATTTGCTACAAATGGCGAAACTAAACTTCCCCAAGCCCTTTCGTGCAAGTTGAACCAGTTATAACAATCTCCCAAGAAATTTAAACTACAACAATATCATCATCAAGCATTTGTCCCACTACGTGAGGTCAGCTACATGATTCCTTTTTCTCCATCGTGCCCTATTAAAAATCAAATTCTCATTTAAATTTAATAAAGAAAGATCATTTCTAATATTTTCTAACCAAGTATTTTTAGGTCTACCTTTACCTTTCTTAACATGAGTCAAATATAATACCTCTACTTCCCTAATCAGGTTATCGGAAGGCCGTCATTTTATGTGACCAAACTATCTAAGGCAACTCTCTCTAATCTTATCTTCCACTATAGCTACTCCAACCTTTTCATGTATATGCTTATTTCATATACTATCTCTAAGGGTAAAGCCACTCATCCACTTGATCATCCTCATCTCTACAACACCTAACTTAGTATTATGCTTCTCTTTTAATGACCAACATTCGACACCATTAAGTATTGTAGGTCTCACCACCATCTTATATAATTTTCCTTAAATTTAAGGGGAACTTTTCCATCACACAACAAGCCCGATGCATTCCTCCACTTCAACCATCCAACTTAAATTCTGTTGATAATATCCCTATCTATTTCACCATTATTATGAACAATAGATCCAAGATATCTAAAACGTGTACAAAGACTTGATCGCTCAAAGTCACAATCCCTTCACTAGGTCTATTACTACTAAAATTACACTCCAAATATTCAGTTTTAGATCTACTTAAGCGAAAATCTTTAGACTCTTAGGTTGACCTCCATAATTCAAGTTTACATTCAACTCCCCCTCTGGTCTTATCCATTAGAAGAATATCATCAGTAAAAAGCATACACCAAGGTACATCCTCTTGCAAATGTTTAGTGAGAACATCCATGACTAAAGTAAAAAGATATGGGCTTAACATTGATCCTTGATGTAATCCAACTGAAATAGAAAAATACTTGGTCAAACCAACTTGTGTTTGAACACAAGTAATAACTCCTGCATATATATATATATATATAATTATTTGAATATAAGTGTTATTAACTCCTTTCTTTTCAAGAAATCTCCATATTAGAACTTTATCATACGCTTTCTCTAAATCAATAAAGATCATATATCCTCCTTATTCTCTCTATATTTCTCCATCAAACCTCTCAATAAATATATGACTTCTATAGTAGACCTACCTGGCATGAATCCAAATTGATTTTGAGAAACATTAGTATTACACCGCAACCTATGCTCCATTACCGACTCCCATAGTTTTAAAGTATGACACGTTAACTTAATTCCTCTATAATTTGTACAATCTTGTGCATCACCTTTATTCTTAAAAATAGAAATTAACACACTCATTCTTCATTCATCGATCATATTTTTAGTCTTCAAAATAGTATAAAAAAAGTTTAGTAAGCCAAGAAATTCATTCATCTCCTAACCATTTACACACCTCTATTAGAATATCATCAGGTCCAATAGCTTTTCACATTCTTCATTAAAAAGTTTACAAAAATATCTCATTTATCTTTGTTAAATATCATCTTCTAAGAAGAAATTTAAATAGCAAAAACATAAATATATTTATATTGTCAAAATTTACACATTGACCCAAAGTAAAAAATAACATATATAATAGTCCTGATATGCAACTAACAAGAGTACATCTATATAAATACATCATGATTACAAAAGAATAAAAGAAAGATTAATAGATGTTAAAAGAAACCCCAACATTCGGCCTAAAATAACCTCAATCTATTGAATCATTACTATTGTCTGAAAATATGTAAAAAAAATACATACTATTCATTAACTTCAAAAAATTATAACTATCAATTAACTAGGTGAAATTTTCATATAAACTAAGCAAAATATTTAGAATAACGATATACATCACATAACAAAGTTACTTGGTAAAATTTCACTAAAAATAGATATCACCTTTTTATCACTTTCAGGAGGTAGAAATGTATCAAGCTCAAAATTATTGAAAACATAAATAGATTAGAGGCCACTTACAATAATGAGAACAACTTTTATAACAGAAGTGACAGACAAAAAATCTCCAGAGAGCTTTCTCTCTCTTTTCTCTTTCTCCTCTTCTCTCTCCCTTATAGTTATCTTCTCTTTTCTTTCCTTCCACGGAAAGCCAAATGAATGAGGGGTTATGAGGAAGATGGTGAAGGGTATTTATATTAAATATATTAAAAACATGTTTCAGTGTCCATTATTGTGACACCTAGCTTTTTAGTGTCACTACATTGCATGTTTATGTTAGAGTTACTATAGAATAGAGCTTTCAATGCCATGAGAGCATTTCCTCGTGCCACAACACTGCATGTTTGATCTAAAAATTTTATATTACAAATAATCTCATTTTAAGAATTTTTGGGTTCTTATATTATCTCTCATAAATCTATTAAAGATACATCATTTTCTTATTTTTATATATAATAAATATGAACATTTTGATATAATCATAATGCATTTTCATTGACTAAATTTATATATATGAGTTTTATGTAGAAAGTGAATAGTGATTAAACATGCATAAAATAATGAAAAATAACTATTACTAGTTTCTATAATATGTGATATGACAAGGGTTTTGTGGGTTGGTTTATATAATGGTAGGCATATAAATATGCATAATATGAACATACTAAATATACGATTTGAATTATGAATAAATAAGATAGGGGAGTTCAAAGTACCTAAATGAGGCACTGAAAGTGATATGATATGAAACATCGAAGAATGAATTGAAATGTGACACTACACAATACAAGATTTAACAAGATACAAGAACAAGATATACAAGATATGCAAGATAAGGGTTATAAGGTATATGACATGATATTGATTGACTAGTGAGATTGATTAACCGTTGAGATTGATTAACTAATGAGATTGATTGACTAATTGAATGATACAAAAAATATGTCTGATATGCAGCAAAATTGATATGAATAATTAATGTACGTACAACTAAAGACACATGATATATGACACATATGATAAGATTGATGCACTTGATATATAAATGACAAGAATTTATATGATAGATTAATGTTTATATGTATATGATTTATGGAATTTTTGTTTTTATTTTTTTGCATTGATTTTTGTTGTGGATTTTAGTCACTTGCTAGGCTTTTAAGTTCACTATGTAGTTTCTCTCATGTTTTCATGTAAGTGTAAGGAATCAGTGGAGTGAAGTTGATCTAGGTGTTAGGTTTAAGTTTTCTTTTTTTTTTTATTAATTCTTCATTTTGTGGTCATGATGTATTTAGTGATAGGTTATTTTGGTTAAATATCATGAGTATTCTATATTTTATTTTTTTAGTTATGGATCAATGCATAGATATTGGATGACTAGTTATATATTTATATTTTTTGTTGTTTATATTATTTTGATTAAATTAGTAAACTCTAATTAATAATTAAGAAGATAGAAAAAGATCAAATTCTTTCCAAATTTAGATTATGAGGCATCACACACGTAGTTAAGCCTAAGATTATGTCATGGTTCAATTAGAACCCATTGAAACAAATATGTTTCATTTGAGTCCAATAGCTAATAAATCAGTTCTAACTTTAGTTTCAACCTTGGGATCATTCAAATAGAATTGTTAGGGTTTGTTTATATTTTGTTAAAGCCATTAAAAATCATAGGAAAAATGTTAACCCAACTAATAGATAATAACTTTATTTTAGAATATTTTTATCATATGTCCATATTTTTATGGACTCGTAGTAATGCTCCTTTTAATTTTCAAATTTTATTAAGTGAGATATTTATTTTCAAATGCCTTTGTGGTTTGTTAAATCTATCTTTAATACAAATTGCATGCTCCGTCATGCTTTTCACCCATGAACATCCAACGGGTTTTTGGCTAAAAGAAGGGTCTATTGAGTCCTCGTGGGATTATAAGCCACTTGATTAAGATCAAGCAATGTGTTATTTATTTAAACAACCTAGGTCTTTAGACTATAGGGAAAATGAATGCAATTGAAGAGAAGTTGTTGTATCAAGTTTAAGCATATTGAATGGGTCGTGTCCTCTAACATTCAACCTCACCTTTGGACTATTCATTTAAATACCATCTAACTTCGACAAGCAGAGGTCAATGCAAGTATATAAAACATCCTTCTCCATCAAGAGGAGAAACTTTCCTCAATCATATAATTTGACTAATAACCTGCAATAAGTACTCTTCTCATATATGATGAGATCTTAGGGGTTAACCTAAGATTTAAATGTTTAACCTTTCCAAAGTAATTCGATCACCATTCATTATTGCAAAAACTTATTCAAAGATAAAATAAGGTTACTTTGATTAGTTTGTTAATTACGTCTACATTGATCTCTAGGAAGACCAAATTAATAACACATCCTCGTTGAGGTTAGGCCTTTTTGCACATGAGGCAATATGAGTAGAAGGGGATCACTCAAAATTACTCAAGGACACTTAAGCATGGTGCTTAAAGAAAGCAGTGCAAACACAAGGCTAATTCTTACTCGATTAAAGATAATGGTGATTATAACTTTCTAACAGTTAATCTAAGCCCATAAGATAGTTCCCTTTAGTTAAGGCAATGCAGATAATGGAAGGAGGCACTGCAAATGGTCTTTGAACACCACCTTGCTTGCACAAATTGTTATATTAGTTGGCAAGAAGAAGAAAACATATGTCTTAAGTCATGGAAGCTAATGATCTTCGCTAGTTGGATTAAAAATAAAGGTTAGAGATTTTCATCACTAAGATTAGCTAAATGAACTTAGAAAATTCTAAGGCTTGGGGATGCCTTGATTATAATAATCCAATTAACTTGATTCTTAATGTAGCTAGCATTAGTTTAACTCGGGTTATATACGCTTATTTTAAGCTTGGTCATGCTTGGTTGATTCATACGCACCCAAGGGAATAAATGAACTAAGAAAGGATCAATTTTGCCAATGTGTCATTCAAATCCATTTAGTAAGGTTAGTTTGACCACATTGACCTATCAATAGGGTGAGTGAGCTTGAGCAGCCCCTTTATCTCTTTTAGGTTCAATGAGCTCAATTTAAATCAAAGATAATGCCAAATTAAGCTAATACAATCTTTAATTTGAAAAGTAAAATCCCTTTGAGAAATTGTTAGGCTAACTTGAGTGTAACCTAGGTTAGCTTGGTGTTAAATAGGTCTATAATTCCTTAAATTCCTAATAAACCTAAATCCAACATATTGTGACTTATGGCATATTCAATTAAGACTTATTGAGCCCCAATTAGGGATTTGCGCTAGGTTAGGCTAGAACTTTAGGCAACTAAGGTTAAGCCCGGATTTAAACTAAGCCATGAAGACTAAGGGCTTTTTTAAGCCATAAGGATCCAAGTTTATCCTCACTTAGCATAAGCTAGTTTTTACTAAGCCAATATGAGTATGATTTGAGATTACCTACAGCTTGTGGTGATATTAGATTGATAAAACAAAAATCGGATCAAGGTCCTTTGAATCTCTTAAGATAGGTTATATCAATTTTAATCGGGCATTTTGTTAAATTAGAGTGACACTTGAAATAATTAAAAGTAATATTGATTATGTAAGCCTACAATTATGGTACATAAGTGCCTTTAAAGCAAGAAAATTACCTTATTAAACTTGACCAAATCACACTTTGAGTTTGGTTAAAAAGTCATGGGATTATATGGGCTTTTTTGGCATATTAGGTTAATGTTAGGATTAAGAGATTCAAGCTTAACTTATCTAATTACCATCTATAAATTATTTTGGTGTGTGTTTATAAGTGTGACACTGTGACCAAATGGGTGGTCAATAAAAAAAGAAGAAAAAATTGGAATTCAAAATCTATGGATATATTTTGAGATATGTGCAATACAAATTCTAAATGTATTGAACTCATCCCAAGATAAACCCAATAATTTTGAATCATATTCTAACAAAAATTTTGATAAGATATTCAAAGTCAATCAGGAGCTTATGTATGATCCTTCATATTACCATAAAATAAGTTATTTTTAAATTTTGTCAAAACCATTACCTAAACATAGCAAGGTTATAATTTATGCTTATTATATGTAAATTATAAAGTTCATCAAATTGTGTGTAGTCATTCAATTGATTATATATATATATATATATATATTCTGAGAAGGATTCAAACTTAAAGTCATTTAGTGTAATATCCAGTGAAGCAATACATAGTTGTACTTGTTTTGACCCGATTCAGTAAGGATAATCCATTGAAATTTTTACATTTATATTTCTCTCACTCAATATCAACAAAATAGGTAAAACAATAAAATAGTACAGTACAAAGAGCATTAAATTAACTAATAATCCCGTAAACCAGAATAGGCACAAATTCAATGAAATAGTGACCAACCATGTCATAGTAGTACTTATTCAATCAGTAAAAAAATCATATGAATCGGTACGATAAAAGTCAGGATAAAATTAATATAATCACATCAATGCACTAAAATCGTATGCAAGATTATATGCCATATCCAATCATTTTATATTAGTATCAGTTGAGTATATTAGTCACATGTTCAGTGTATCCATTATATCATATAATTGATATTAATGAATTAGTAAAAAATAATGGTATCAATGAATCAGCATTAACATAAGTGAATTAGTAACAGTATCGTTGAAAATTGTAACAATAGAGAAGTACAATGACAGTAATAGTAGAGCAATACAGTAATATTAATAGTAAATACGCACAATAATAAATCAATGCAATAACAGTGAGGTCGAACAGTAATAATGAATCAATAACATTTATTCTAATAATCACACTAAACAAGTAAAGAGTTTGGCTTGCACGATGTTTTTCTCTAGTTGTCAATATCAGTAGTCAGTAACCTTTGGCTCAATAAACAGAGTCGTCACTCTCTATCCGTCGGCACAGTTATAACTCATTATAACTTAGCATATGTGTATCAATTAATCAGTAGAGGATAACACCGAACTACAATATTTAAAGGAAAGTCTGTCGGCTAACCATCCTATACAGGTTAGTTAGTCTTCAATCAACATTAGTAAAACTATCTTTTTACTTATTTTCACCTATTTTAGTATCACAGTATTGACACATCAATAGCGACGAACTATCACACATTCACATATAAGGTTCATTCATAATGTTTGTATTACTAATATGCTTAAATAAAATACCTATTGAGAAAAAATTCATTGTTTCAAAACATAACCAAATTATCAAAGATTATACACAATATCATTTTAAGACTTCAAACATACTACAACACTATTTTTTAGAGTCCAAATTATTTTTTATTCAATAAAAATTTCACAAATCATAACACCGAAGAGAACATTTTAAGAAATATTCAAAATGTTTAAAATCTCAATCTCTATGACATATAAAAAGTTACATAGTGAAAAATTTGACAATGTAAAGTTATCCTCATTTTTTTTAATGAAAATAACAATTAAAAACTGATATAATAATAAGTAGACATTCCTTGATTTGGACAACTTCCTCAACCTGGCTAACATTTAAAAATAATCCGAAACAGTTGAAAATTAGGTTTCTCTCTCTAAAGCCCGTCTATTTCTCTCTCTAGTTTCGACTACCACCCATTGAAATAAATTGAACAATGGTTTTTCAAATATATTTAAAGTGTTGTTGGTGGTTTAGTGATGCGGTGCTACTATCTAACACTGTGGTGCTAGTTTATTTTCCAAAAATACAAGAATATAATACTAAAATGTCACTATTCGGCGTCTGGTACTGTAGCATCACTATAATGCTCGAATACCTAATATTGTGGCGCTCAAATAATATTATTTTTCAAATTTTGCCAAAACTCACTCTAGACCCTTGAGACACATTCTAGTACACATGCAATCTTTTTCAAGCATTAAAACACTTCCAAACACATGCAAATGTGTTCAAAACACAAAATTTTAAATCTTTATTTTTTACACTTTCGAGCTATTACGCTAGCATTGAGAGTCATAAGTATCTGAATTCTGATATTTGATTTTGACCGGGAGATATAAGGGCTTGAGAGAGATTTATTATTTTCTATTTTGATATATGGAATGATAGCTTATTTTCTTTACGTACATTATTATTTAATTCTATCTAATACAATTAAGTATAATTAACTGATTTTAAAACTCAATTAAGTATATAATGAGTTAATTATTGAAAGTTTAGATTGATGAGTATTACTTATTAAGCTACGTTAGTTCACACATATTCTGCATTTTTTTTTAGGTTAGAAAAAGAGAAAGAGTTGATTGAATAGCTATTATCCTAAGTTTTGATCTAAGTCTATGTGTTTTCTAATTTTATAATTTTGTACAATTAATGCTAATTCTTTATTTGTTCTATTATGGCATCTAACACTGGAGTGTATAATTATTACATATAAATTTTGATGATAAATAAAAAGAAAAGAAATTTATAAATGAGTTTGTTTTATGTTCAATTGGAAACTAATTAATATCTCCATGGTTTATTTTAAATTAAAAAATATAAAAAAAATCTCAAAAACCTTGATCATGAGTTTGACCAGTCACAATCCAGCATGATATACCATATTTTGTGACTCATATTGAATTAGGTTGTGACACTTAGGCCGAGACGACTGAATTACGTCGATCTGCATAATTCTACCGATTTCTCGCAAAACCCATATAATGCCACTCAGGTTTTCTATCATTTGCACCATATTTGAAACAACACCCTAAACGCCCTTAGGATCCCCCAGATACACAATAGCATCATTGATTGATCTTCAAGCGATCAAACTTGTTTAGACGGCAATAAGCATTCCGGATCGCAACTCTAACTCTAACAGGAAATTATTGGGTCAGGTCACCGGACGTGTTCGGAGCCCAATAAGCATTCCGGTACTCAGTACTTCACAGTATTGAGCTCAGTACTGCTCAGTACTGTGAATACCAAACGTAAGCTGTGTCCAATGACTTGACCCGATAATTTCCCAACTCTAACATATCCAGCTCAAAACAACGGCACTATTTCGGCATAAATAAGGAGAACTCGCTTGCAAGACTAAGGGAACTAAATGATGCTGCAGCTATTAATGGCAGTGAAAAAGAATGTAACAATGCACCAAAACAGGGGAAGAGCAATATCTTGATAAATAAGAAATTTATTCAAAATTCTATCTTTCTTTTAGATTTTGAAGTTAAAAGCCTATATGTAGTTTACAACAGCACTGTTACAGGAAGTTCCTTCGCAACTCTTGAGTCCTTAAAAGTGGTTCTGCTACTGCCTTTCCAGCACAATCAATCTACGGTCGAGACTTGCAGCTTGCTTTCAGGTGATCCCTCGTTAAAGACTCAAAAGTCGTAGCTTCAGGAACCTACAAAACAAAAAAAGAGTAGCAGTTTTAGGATTAATAATGCCTCAACTCAAAAATTCAAAAAAAAAAAAAAAAAAAGCAGTTGTCAAGATCATACGATGAAGTAGGGAGGAAAATAAACACTGATAAATAGAACATTATCATCATCATTATTATCATTAGCCTTACCTGTCCACTATTTATGATTACTCATTCTCAAGTCATTTTTATTTGGTATTGTATACAACAACAACAACAACAAGCTTTTATTCCACTATGTGGGGTCGGCTACATGAATCTTTTTTTCCATTGTGTCCTATTAAAAATCAAATTCTCGTTTAAATCGAATAAAGAAAGATCATTCCTAATATTTTCTAATCAAGTTTTTTTAGGCCTGTCTCTATCTTTCTTAACATAGTCAAATTTAATACATCTACTTTCCTAATCGGGTCATCGGAAGGCTGTCGTTTTATGTGACCAAACCATCTAAGGCGACTCTCTCTAATCTTATCTTCTACTGGGGCTACTCCAATCTTATTTGGTATTGTATGAGGTATTAAATTTATTCTTCATAATTTTTTTCAAAATTTTCATTTAGCCTAACTCCTTTTAACTTCGTGCAATCAATGCACAACACCGCCTTTGCCTCTTATATATGAAAGGACGACTCTATGGCATCGCATACTTGTCTCCTTCAGCCACCAAACTCTTATTTCTCCTCTGACTGAGAGTGGTCGCAAACTATTTTCCTCTCTTTCTTTTCTCACTCTCTGTCCTTCCTCCATCACAGCCATCTTCCTTGATTAAGCAAACAGGGATCATGAGCTTCTCCTTCCCACTAATTCTCAATCACAATTGCCACAAATCCTTTTCACCCTTCAATTGAGGAATACAAACTATAATCCTTCTCTTCTCCACCCTCTCCTTTCTTTCTTTGAAATTTTGTCATTTAATCTTCTCTGCTCAAACTAGTAAAGGTAACGAGTCTTCTTAATTTTGTAGTAGATTAATTATTTCTTTGATCATCAACTGTTCAGTAGATTAGCTTTGTATAGATCTTAGCTAGATTCATGAAATTGTCTGTGTTTTAAGATAATAGATTTATAGTAGATATAATTTATATTGTAGATTTAGTTTTGTAATAATAATTAACCTAAGTTGGTTATTGGGTAAACTATGTTGGCTGAAGTGCACCTATCTTAATTAAATATGCATTTTTAATGCTTATTTAAAAATGCTTATTTTTGTGCATGTATGATTAATTTCTAGTTAATATTATTTAAGTGTTTTTGAGTTGAAATTCGTCTATAATTGATCCCAAAGGGTATTAGTGGAGTTTTGAACTTTTGAACTAAACATCTTGAGTAAGTAATTTATTTATTAAAATATAAACATATCCATCATTGATTAGGACATTATCCTTGATACTTATACTGGGTTGTTAGATATTTTGTACGTTGTCAATCATGCCTTTAATCCTTAATTATTTATCATCTACATGTTCATAGATCTCTTATAATATACAGAATAAAATATCAAATAAAATAAATAATTATCTTAATTTATTGCAGTATATTCATGAATATGAATAGATTCATAAAACAGCAAGATCTATGGGGCATAAGCACATATTATTACACTATGGGGATTATGTATGCATTACAATAAAGTGATGGGGATGAAGTATAATTACCCCAATTTTATAATTATGGTAAATGATCACTCAAATTTTTGGGGTGATAATAATAAAAACTATGTTTTAATTTATATCTATCCTATATAGTTTGTGCATTCAATATGCAAAACATTACCTACCACAACCTCAAAGTCTTATTATAATTTTTTTAAAAGCTAGTAACTATTGCATTAGCATTTTCTTTGTATTTCAACATAATTGCTTATATAATGTTGAGGTTTGTTACCATACAAAGTCTTTAGAGATTTATAGGATTCGCATATGACTCTCAGCAAGTGGATTTTTACAATCCCATCGACAATGCTAGTTTTGTTATTCAACTGATTACAATTCCAATTCCAGAGTCGCCCACTATCAGATGACTATTAGGTCATAACTAGCAATAGCACTTCTCGCCCAACCTTCTCAATGAAATAATTGGTAAGATATTTTTTGAATTAAATATTTAACTCCCTCCCTCAACACATACTTCACTAAGGGGCTGCTCCCTCTTTAGTAATATAACAAATTATTTCTTCTAGAAACATGCTTCAATAATGGTCTGGGTTTGCTCTACTATAAAATGCTACAAAGTAGCATTCAGGGGACAAATAATCCCAATGTAATTGCATTTAGGCTAGGAAATTTCAAGGATGCAATATAATTGTAATTCAGAAAGTTGTGCATGCATAAACAACTAAAATACAACAATAATAAGTCTTTATCCCACTATATGGGGCCAACTATATGAATTATTTTTCTCCATTATGCCCAATTAAGAGTAAAATAAATATTTAAATCTAATAAAGAAATATCATTTTTTATACTTTCTAACAAAGACCTTTTAGATCTAAATCTACCTTTCTTAACATAGATTAAATATAATATATCTACTCTCCTAATAGGGTCATTGGTAAGCTGTATTTTATGTGATCTAACCATCTAAATTGACTCTCTAATTTTATTCACCATTGGAACTACTCCAACCTTTCCACATATACACTCACTTTGCATTGTCTTTAAGTGAAAGCAACTCATCCACCTGAGCATCCTCATCTCTGCAACACTTAACTTAATTTTATACTTCTCTTTTAATGGCCAGCATTCTGCGTCATAAAGCATTACGACCCTCTTATAAAATTCTCTTTAGTTTGAGGATACTTTTCTATCACACAATAGACCCGATGCATTCCTCCACTTCATCCATTCAACTTGAATTCTATTAATAATATCCCCACCTTTTTCGGCACTACTTTGAACAATAAACCTGAGATATATAAAACCTGCACACTTTTTAATGACTTAATCACCCAATATCACAATCCCACCACTAGATTTATTACTACGAAAATTATACTCCATGTATTCGATTTTAGATCTACTCTAATAGAAACCTTTAGACTCCAAGGTTGACCTCTATAATTCAAGTTTTTCATCAACTCCCTATCTAGTCTTATCAACAAAAACATCATCAACAAAAAGCAATCTAAATCACTTATAGCATGAAAAAAAAAATCATCAACAAAAAGCATATACCAAGGTACATCCTCTTGCAAATGCACAAACAACTAAAATAGCACAGTAAAAATAAATAAATAAAAAAAGTATTGGACAAGATAAGCATTTTCTAAGCAATGATGAATAAATAACTTAAGATGGGTTATTGTATGACTTATTGAGCACAAACATCTACAAACCTGCAGGTTTATTTTTCCAAGCCCACTCTTGTGAGACCTGAATCCCCTGGACAGAATGTAAAACAGTATTAGCTTAAAGGTTATATAACTAGAATTTACTTACGTGAAAATTCGTAAGATTAATAAGAGGAATTTTAGCATTTTGGTAGAATCAATTACAGAACCAGCTCCATGTAGCTGTGGATTGCTGATATCCTGGACAAAAGAATAGAGCATTTTTGTGAGGAGAAAACAAAGGTGTACAAAAAGGTATGTTTATCACATTAGATGTCCATTGTTAAGTACAAGCGGGCGGGTTTAATAAAAACTAAGCTATTTATGCATGTTAACAATGAAAACTGTGCTTACTAAATGATGTAAAAGATCTTTCAAGTTATCTATCAACAGAATGGCAAGAGAATTATCATAGAGGAATAAGAAAGAAATATGAGGTACGCCTTTAAACTAGACGACGACAACAACAACATCAAGCTTTTATCCTAATATTTGGAGTCAAGCCTTTTTCTCTATTGTGTCTATTATAAGTCAAATTATCATTTAAATCTAATAATAAAATGTCATTTCTAGTACTGTCAAATAAATTCTTTTTTGGTCTATCTCTACCTTTCTTAAGATAGGCTGGATCTAATACATCTATTCTTCTAACCAGGTCATCGGAAGGCCGACATTTTATGTGACCAAAGCATCAACGTGATTCTGTCTAATCTAATTAGCCACTTAAGTTACTCCAAACTTTTCATATATATACTGGTTTCACATGCCTTCCAGACTCGGAAACCACAAATTCACCAAAAATTAGTCAATTAGGCAGCTATATCTTGAAATAATCTCGTAAAAATGTATGATTCATTCATCTCAATTAACAGAAAAAAACTTCCTCTAGAAGACCCCATCCCGTGGCCACTTCTTTTCAAGTCATTGTCTCTTCTTATACTAAAATACTTGATACTACAGGGATATAAGCATGATGATTACGTGATTATGAAATGATACTCTAGCCCTAACGATCATGCTCCCACTGTAAACAAGATATTCATGACGAAGAGAATGAGGAAATCCAACAATAGGAAAATAAGATCATTTTTTTCCTGACAGCTTCAGATAAAAATTCTCATCTTATGCAATAAATATTTACTCTCATCAAAATGCACAACGAAAGAACTAATCCATTATCCATATCATCATATAACATCCATTTAAACCAAGAGATAGCAAGATAAAAATATACTAAGTTCAAATTCTTTTGCAAGGTTGGCAAAAGGGCACAATAAGAGTTATCATTATAAACTTTTGGCAATATCATTCATTCATCTGTTAAGGTTAATAAAGATGAAAAAAATGTACAACGGGCTATCAAAACTTGACATCAATCACTTCATCTATATGGTCTAAAACTTTAAATTCCTAGTCAAGACAACAGGTCAATAGGTACTACTCTTAGAAAGCGGTGGCACAATCCACTTTGTTCAAGTCTAATGGATTTAACATTCCTACTTGAAACAATACACAACATTTGTTTCAATATGATTGCAGCAAATAGAAGTCAAAAGTCTTTCACCATGTATTTTAAACAAAATATAAAAACTCCTAAAAATGAGAATGGGAGAGTACAAAACGGGAAATTTTATAACTAAATTTTATTCTGTGGTTTTGTGTAAGAAAGGATAAGAAGTTGATCATAAATAGGAGGAGAAATCACTATCAAGAAAATAAACAAATTTGGAAACCTGTCTTTATTTCTAGAATCCATAAATAACTAGACAACTTAAATAAAATATTGGTGTCCATGTATTGTTCAATTGCTATTTATACAAAGTTATTATCCACATATTATTAGATTTTTGTAGATGTAAAGTTGGTGTCCACGAATTATTGGGTTGTTGTTGTGGCCATAGATTCACAATTAGTATAAGCTGACATGCCCAACTTATTTGTTAGATTATCAAATTCTTTATGGGTAAAACTTTAGTAAGGGTATATGTAATTTGGGATTTTGTTGGAACATAATTTAGTTTAGCTCATTTAATTGTTTTTTCAAAGATAAACTGTAGTTTTATCCCAATGTGTTTAGTCTTGTCATGATGGAGAGAATTTTTTGCAATATTTATGACAGCCTAACTGTCACAAAACACTATTAACAGTTTTCTCACTTGAAAGTTTAATTCTTATAACAATAAACATATCCTTTCAGGCTTTCACAAATACTAAGTATCAATGCTCTCTATTCACCTTCAACATAGCTTCTTGAAACCACATATTGTTTCTAGCTTCTTCATGTAACTCGATTTCTATATACATAAGTACAATAGCTACACATGTATCTTCGGTCTTACATGTCTTCAACCCAATCAAAATATATGAAAATGTTAATTTCCATGTTGGAAGGACTTCTATAAATAGACATTTTCCAGTTGACTTCCATGGATCTTCGCTTCGGTCTTACATGTCTTCAACCCAATCAAGTTAGGCTTTTAAATTTATCCATCATCCCATCCATTTTATATTTGAATATAATGATCCATTTGCATCTAACCGATTCTTTTCTTGGTGAAAGATCAAAAAGATCAAAAAATTCTCATGTACCAATCTTTTTACGGCCTAGATTTCATCCATAAAGTTTTCATCCACTCGTGAAACAAGGGAGTGTTGCAAGCTCCATGACTAAGTTTCGAATATATATTTTATCCATAAAAATGACATAAGCACAAAATATAGGTGAAAACCCTTTATATGCCATGAAATTATAGATTAAGTACTTAGACAAGAATCATCATTTATGGATTAAGTTCACTAGTTTTTTTTTTTTTTTCACTAGTTTGTATTTAATTGGTCCTTGAACCAGGTTTAGGTTCATTGGAGATATATTAATTCCTCCCCTAGGATTTTCTTTTCCCTTCTTATATATACACGATGTTCATTCCACTTGCGTAGGATGTATTGACAAGGAGATGTGATAGTTTGCAGTTCTAGTACGACTTTAGTAGTTGGATGGACTGATTAGGTACTAAGGAAGTTTGCCATTCTTATGCATCATCAATAGCTTGAATGATGGGCAATGAAAAAAATTCAAAATAAATTTCATCCTTAAAATTCTTATTCTTAAATTTAGTCATCCTAAATTTGAGCTTTGAAGTAATAATATAAGTGGTCAAGCAAGCATAAATTTTTCAATGACTCAGGAATGCATTTGAACCATTTTAATTTGGGGAGTATCTAATAAAGATACCCTTGATAGATTTTAGGTCAAATTTACTCTGGCACTGACAATGAATGTGAATGAAGACTAAATCAAAGACTTTTGTAGAAATAAAAGTAATGATTTTGCCTTTGCGAAATGAATAGAAAAGGGTTTGAAATTTAAGTACCCTTGAAGCATTTTATTAATGAGATATATAATTGTCAAGATAACTTCTCCTTAGAGCAATGAGGAACAATTCAAACCACCTCTAAGAGGTGTCTATTTTTCTTTTTAACAATCCCAATTTGATGAGGTGTGCCAACACAGGAGTTTGCGCGAATATATGAAAAAATTAAAGAAATAAATTTAATGTCTCTTTAGCATCATGAATTTCTAGAATTTATATTTTGGACTGAAATTGAGCGTGGATCAAGTTGAAATATCTAAAAATCTTTCCTACAACAACAACATCAAGTCTTTGTCCCACTACGTGGGGTTGGTAATATGAATCTTTTTTTGCCATTGTGTCATGTTAAAAGTCAAGTTCTCATTTAAATCTAATAAAGAAAGATCATTTCTAATATTTTCTAACCAAGTCTTTTTAGGTTTAACTCTACCTTTCTTAACATAAGACAAATCTAATACCTTAACTTTCCTGATCGGGTTTTTTTTATCTAAAAATCTTTCCTACTTGGCGTGTTTCTTTCATGTAGGAAACTCAAATGAAATGAGCATATCATTAATAGAGATAAAATATCCAACTCCAGTGATATTTTTACTATAGATGAACCACACATATCATTATGGACTAAAGCAAAAAGTTGGGAAGGTTTATAGGCTCAAATATGATAAGAACTACAAGTTGTTCGCCTGATGAATATTTTAATACTAAAAGTCTTTGAATTTTTGTTGGTGAATAGAAAATGAATTATTTTTTATGGTAACTAAATTGGGTGTCCTAAGAAATGGTGTCAAAGTCAATTATCAATACCATTATTTGAAGCATGTTAGGAACATGAAGGAGGAGCTTTGTGAAAACACAACCCACGTTTGACCCCGTGTCTTACTCGAGGTTTAAATCTTTTGTAGGTAGAGTCATGAATGTATTTTTATAAAGTTCAAAACTTAAAAGTAACTAACTAAATGAGAAATTAGCACCACAATTTTTGTCTCTAATGAGTTTGTTGATTGATAATAATTTGTAAACTAGGGTAGGAACTAGAAGCATACAATCAAGTGCCATATCTTTTGAAAAAAATGAAAAGCCTATTCAAATCACTTTTTATGGTGACTCATCTGCAATTTGAACGTTATAATTTTCATGAAATGGGCTATAATTGTGAAAGAAATTTGTCTCCTACCATATGATATAACATTTTGAGTTTACTATTCAAGTAGACATTTTCATATTTGCAAATATAGTATACGAGAAATTACAATTTTAAGAAACTACGCTTATTCTAGTGATATTCTGGAATAAGCTTCAATTTGGATAATAGTTCGCTGTCTTCGCTTTGTTGTATGTTTGACTGAAACAGGAAGGAGAGTAGCAATGACTTATTTTTGTTATTGATTCTCTTCAAAAAAATTCAATCAAGTGTTTTGTTAAGGATTTTACATATTTTGAATTTTAATTTCCCATTTTGAGGTTGATTTCCAGAGTTGGAGTTGGGACTTCTTGGCCACTAACTTCATGTTAACTGCTGCCGTTTTCTTTCAAAGATGTTCCATAACATATATGTTTGCCACTCTTGCTAGACAAAGACTATCTTTTAGCATCACTGAAGAAGGCTTGTATGAGACTCCATGTTGAAATATCCATCAGCCTCACAAGAAGTAAAATCTTAATGTCTTTGATACCATCTTGAAAATGAAAATAAGGAAATAGTTAAAAATGGGAGATTTTTAAAACTGAAATTTATTCCTTTTTTGGGTTTAAAAAATGAAGATAAGAAGAAGGCATACATAAATAGATGAGAAATAACTAACATGAAAATAAATAAAAAAAATCTGAAAACTAATCTTTAATTATGGAATCCAAAATTAACTGTAAATGAAATTTTGATATCCCTTTTTTTATTTTGAAATTTTGATACCCACGGCTTAATGAATTGTTGTAGATTAAAACATATCCACACATTATTAGATTATTACTATGAAAAACTGTTGTTAATAGATTATTATATAGATAGAAAGTTATTGTCCATGGATTGTTAGGTTATTGTAGATGGAAAGGTGTAGACCACAAAATCAAAATTATTTTAAGAAAAACAATAGTTCTCTGGCCATTAAACATTCCCTTTAACCTCCTTCAATGTCAGCAGCAGCACAGCTTTGCAACATGGGTACCATGCCATTATACAAAACATGCATAGTGTCCACTCAGCACAGCTTCTTTGATTTCAAGCAGTTTTTCTCAAATTAAACTTGATGAACATTGTAAACAGCAAACAAACAATTTATTGCATTCATACAATAATTTGGCATATCAAAGAAAAGTAATTGCATCAGATCATAATTCACCTGAACAGTTTGATGACTAGCCGCACCAGATGCCTGATGATACTGAAGATGAAAGGCAATAAAATTTAGTCCAACAAAAATTGTTGACTCCTAAACAAGAAGAAATATGCAAGCCAAATTTTACTGACAACTAAAGAAGGCTGAAGGATCTGCAATTGAGTTTGCTGTCTTGGCTGAATTTGAGGCTGTACTTGTGTCTGAGCCACTTGTTGGACAGACTGGACCGGTGTCTGAACCTGCATCTGTGATGCAGTTTCAGAGGGAGATTTAAGTTGTGGAGCAGAAATTTTCTGTTGCTGAAGCAGTAGCTGCTGCTGCTGCAGTAATAGCAACTTTTGCTGTTGTTGTTGCTCAAAAACTGTTAACTCTTCTGGTTTCTCCCACTGTGAACCAAAACTTATTAATCACTTGCAGATAATACACAAGGTAAAAAAAAAAACAATATCATAGTAAAGGTAAGCAAAGCAGAAAACTTACTAATCACCAAGAGAAAATAAATTTACCTTACTTTCACGAGTGACACTATTGTAGTAATATTTAAATCCTTCAGGAGAAGTATGCTCTGTCCAGTTGCAAGTTGAAGTAACTGCTCCAGAAGGTGCGCTTAAAGCATGTAATGGGGCTGCAGATATTGTCGATGGGATAGCAGTACCATGCATACTAGCAGGAGTAGTTGTAGTGGCTGGTGGGCCGGACCATGGCGACTGTTCAGGCATTTTACAACAGAAAATCTCTTAATAGTAAAATAATCTAAAAGAGCTCTGTTCTACCAACTAAAGGGGAATGTAGGCATTCATAACAAAGATGTAATGATAGGTGAAAAAGCCTACTAAAATATGCAGCATGCTTCTACTTAAAACATAGATAATTATTAAAACTTAAGGATTCAGACAGCCAAAGTGATGAGGACATCGACAGACGCTACCGACATGTTTATCGCCGGCGAAACCGCAGATCGACGGCCACGATTCAGCGTCTCTACTTTTGATCTAGATGACATGATGTATTTTATTATTATTGTATTGTTTGATTTACTGTTTTCCCATTTTACCCCTGTGGGGAGTTATGTTTCTTTGTAGCCCAGAGGACAATTTAGTCTTTTTCACTTTTTATGAGTCAAGACCTATATATAGTGGTCTCTTGTATCATTTTGAGTTTAATGAATATTTGAATGAAATTGTGTTTTATCTTCTTCTTCTTCTTGCATGAAAGCTAGAGAAGGGTGAGAGCTCAAGGGGAGCAAATCGCAAGGCCCACCAGTCGTTGGAAGAGTCCTCGACTCGTGGTTTTCTTCTTTTATTTTATTTGTTTCCTCATCTCCACATCCTCCCTCACCCTACCCGACGGCATCCATAGCATCACC